>NC_071286.1:26790517-27004359 GCF_943735745.2 Anopheles bellator
GCGTGTGCGTTGCGCGGCCACAGGCTCGTTTCTAGTGTTTAAGAAGAACAACGACAACGTCAAGCAGTCCCGCTCCGGCAACGGTGTCCGAGGGGTGCAACGATCGTCGGACTGCAACGGTGACACGAACCTGAACCGAAAGGTAAGCCACACTGAAGATGGGTGATTTTTGCTGCTCAAGAAGCGCGTCCAGTAATCAATTGGGGTCGAGGGACCGGCCACTTGACTTGACGCCGTCGAAGAAAGTGCCCCCGGGCCAAGGCTGCCCACGGGCCAAGGCACTCAGGACGAATCATCGTCCGGGCCGCCGGGCAACTTTATCTTATCGTCGAGTGGCTGGCTAGCTGCTTTCTTCCAGTGCCCGAGTGCGGGAATGCCTGTCCACGCATGGCGCAGACCGCAACGTGGTGTCCCGCAGAGAGGGAATTTCCTGCCTGCCTCAAGCGCGCTCGAGAGAACTGGAGGCCCCGAGCCAGAAGAGAACCCCTCCACGAGATTGTCGTTATCAAGAACCTTTCGAGGCGTCTCGCTCGAGGCTCGACGTGGCCTTGGTGACAACGTCGGCCAGAGTGGGTGCTTACTTACGTAAACGCCGTCATTACACGCCCGTCACGGGCATCATAAACATATATGACGTGGGCATTCGGAGTTCGGACCGGCCGGAGTGGAATTAACGTGCGCATAGTAAAAGGTTCACATTCCGGGCGGTACCAGAAACCAAGAATGGTACCCTCCAACGCTCTAATTATGATTAACGCGCGAAACGATTCCGTCGGAATTAATGGCATCGTCCCCGGGATCCAACGGGGTCGGGCTGTTGGGCCCGGACGGTTACGGTTGAACTGTCATATTATACACCCATCAAAGCTTCGGCTCAGAGCACCCTGATCGCGAGCGAGTGGCCCTCCGATCGCCGATTAGCAGGTCCGCTTGAATGTTCCGTCCGCGTGGCACTTGTTACGATGGGCCACGTTTTTTCCCGGTTTTTTTCTCCATCCACCAACGGACCAATATCATCGCATCGCGAGCAAATAGCCCATGCCGTTTTTAGTGGCCCCGTACTAATTCGCTCCACAAATTCGACGGCGGACGGCGGACCGAACGGGGCTGCATGATATGATTTCACTTTATGGCGTGTGATTGCCGGTATTACATCAGACATGCAAAAACTCCGTCACCGATAACGCGGCCACTCGCTCAGTTGTAACTGTGCGTTATCCTTGAACCAGTGAGTCCATCCCGGGGCTCGATGGTCAGTTTTTGTGTCCCCCTATGAACCACTAACCGGTTCCAGCCGGAATCTCCTTCTGAATGGATGGCGATGTTTTTTCGATGTTTTTTTCGATCAAAAAAATAAGCAATAAAACTTCCATCAGCCAGCTGATTGTTTGTCGACCCTGGCTCTCCACACACGTCCTGTTCGCCCGTCGGTTGTGGGCTAGAAAATCACCTCTGAGCTGTAATTGACAGTGTTAGCACCTGAGGGGGCCCTTTTTTTATACCCGGTGCCATCCGATGTGTAGCTAGGCGCCCGCGGGGAACCGAACAGAACCGGATTCCGGTGGATTGTCGCGCCGGGATCCGTTGCCGGGATGAAGCCGAGGAGAACGGTGTATCACTGCGTGGCATCATTGTCCGATCCGTGAAGCGAGCTAAGCGAGCGGATGGGTCAGCCCAAGGTCGTCCCATAACTGTTCTGTGCCCTGACGTAGAAAGTAGCATCGTTTACCCATGTCATGTCATGCTCTCCCCACCGACGGCGGGTCGGTGTCTTGGAACGTTCTTGGGCATACGATCCCACCTGCGGCGCACGATCCGGCCACTAAGGTGGGCGCTGCACTTGCACTTTGATTTGCACCGCACCGGGCCCGTCTCACGCCGCACGCCGCACGCCGGCGGCCGGACCTTGACATGAATAATTAAAACATCGACCACCGAGTGGCGGATGCTGCTTGCTGGGGGAGCCGAAGCGAAAGTCACCGGCGCGTATGACCTACAACACCCAATGTGACCCGGCCACCGAGCGGCCCTCTCCTAGTGGACCCTTCCACACCCACGGGCGGGTTATCTAAATCGATGGGAATTCTTCTGACGGCGCGCGCACGCAATCGTTAGCGGTGCTGCCTCTGCCACTCCAGCCAGCCAGCCAGCCAGCCAGGCCAGGCAAGACTGCTAGGGGGCTAAAGTTCAAGGCTGTCTACTTATCGCACCCGGTGCTGCATGGCGTGTGAAGGGAGATTCTGAGACAGATTCGGTTCCTGCGCGCGTGCAGGACCCGCTCGTGGGCCGAATGTGTTTGAAGATCTGGGTTTCCCGCTGACTAGGTCCGTCCGAATTGATCGATCGGCAGCGGGTGGGCTACCTCGCGTTGGCCTTTGAACCTTCGGCGATCGCTTCACACGACGACGGCTTGAATCGCTCTTCTTGCCCCGGGCCATTAGGTGGCCAGCATCCGCTGGGCAGCTTCGGCGGGGGTATTAATTAGCAATTACCCACAGTTCTAGACCGCTCCCCCCCCCGAGCCACGATCCTGGACGTGTGGTGGTGGCGCGCGCCTCGGCCGCACCTGGGCCGCGCGCGTATCGATCAGACACCATCTATCAGACGCGTCGCGCCGTCTCGCAGCCCATTTCCTTTCGCAGTGTCACCGCCGTCTGTCACCTTCGCCGACCCAGTGTGGCGGCTCTGACAAGCGCCCCGGTCGATCGGTCGATCGGTCGGTCGGTCAGTAGTTAGCGTCAGTGAGTACGTCTCAGCGACTCAGCCAAGCGGTGGTTACCGAAACTGGTTATTTTGAACTTGCCGATCACGGCGCAGGTACCACCTCCCTCCCTCTCTTTCTCTCTCTCCCTCTCTCGGTCGCGCACGCACGCTCCCCTCTGCGCCTCGATTCACTGCTGAGTCGGTTGCCAAGGTGAAGCGAAATAGCAAAAGCGTGTCGCCAGCGAGTAAATAAATGACCAACAAATATCTTCGGCGCTGCGCAGCACCCCCTTTCAGTGGGCCTAGGTCGGACCGATCCGATGTGGCTCTATCGTTCTATCGTAAAGGGCAAACACGGACCGCGAGGGGAAGATTATCGGCGATCCGCGTACGGGTCCCGTATCATGTGCCGGTCGATAATAAATGGATGCTGACGGTGAAAGGACACCGAGCCGTCAGTCGTCAAGTGGGTTACGTACGGGATAATTAGGACCCGCAGAGGGCGCCCCGGGTTTAATCGGGTCGTCTTCGGTACTTCGGCACGGCATACGGGCTAAGGGTCGTTCGCCTAGTTCGAAACTAACGTGTCGCAATGCGTGTCGTCCACAGCAACAGCGCGATGACCGGCGGAGGGCGAACCACAACGAGATCGAGAGACGGCGGAGGGACAAGATCAACAACTGGATCCACGAGCTCAACAAAATCATCCCCGCCGAGCACATGAACAGCCCGTCGTCCGAGACCCAACACAAGCAGAACGGAGGCGGCGGTGGCGGTGGCGGCGGCGGCGGTGGCGGAGGCGGCCAGGGCGATAACCTGTCGAAGGGCGGCATCCTGGCGAAAGCGTGCGAGTACATCACGCGGCTAAAAGATACCAGCGACAAGCTGACCGAGTGCCTTGCCGAGAAGGATCAGATACTGCTGGAGAACCTGCAGCTGAAGGAGAGCATCAACCAGCTGCTGACGGAGAACAAGCGGCTCCAGTCGCAGCTGCAGTACGCCCTGGAGACGAACGTCAAGCTGGAGTCGTAGCCAATGCCGCTCCCGAACTACTAGCGGCCGCCAGGCTTCGTGGCTCCGGCTGCCCTTCCGGGGAGTCCCCAGCCGGTGGAGTCCGAGCAGCGGAAGTGCCGTCATCCACACCACTGCTACAATCATCAAGGGGATCAGCACCGTCGGGAGCGCCCGAGCGCAATGTTGTTTGCCACCTGCTAAGAAGACGCCACCTATCAAAACCGGAGCGGAACTATAGAGAAGTCGGTCGGTAGGCGAGACCGGACAGAAATCAGTAACTTGTAAGTATTGCGTGAGCGGATCATCGGTTGGTCGGACTCGGGGAGGGAGCCAACCTCACTGTACCATATAGCGTCGGCCAAAGGACACACACTGTGTTGGAACAGTTAGGGGCGTAGTTGAAGTAAATTATACGAGGCTGCCAGGGACGAGAGAGAGAGAGAGAGAGAGAGAGAGAGAGAGAGAGAGAGAGAGGCTGTGGAATACCGTAGAATGGCCAACCATATCTAAGTCAGCCCGGGAGTCTGTTCCGGGCCTCGAAGCCCGGGGGCTGATCCAGTTTCTTACGGGGAATTCCCGCCGCCGGCGGGAAGTTTGTTGTGTTCCGTAGAGTAACAGTAACGAGGGTGCTCTCGAGCAATAAGTGGTGGCCGGGCCGGGGGCCGAGATGTTCCAGAGTTGCCTCCGAAGCGCATCGCAATTTCGCGACAGTTTCGTTCAGGTCGCTCCGGCGTCGATGGCGTAAGTTCCATCACTTCGAGCGCCTATTGTGCTCCGGTTTGTACTCCGGCCTAGGCCTAGTCGGGGGGGGGGGGGGGGTGCCAAAGACCAATTGGAGAACAGTGGGCCGGCATGGTCCGGGCCGCCCGAAATGCAGCCATTGCCAATGAGGAGGCCCGTTAATCTAATTCGGGTCCAGGCTTCTTGCACGCGGCGCGACGTCCACCATTATCCGCACCGGGAGGACCCACAACCAGCACGACGACGGCAACGGTTTCGATGGGTTTATATCAGCTTTATCAAGCTAATCAATTGGATCCCGAGTGCGCCCAGCATTTAAGCCCCCCAAAGGGCCCTCTCGCTAGATAGAGTCCTCGCAGCTGCCTCAATCGATTGGTTGATGGCTTGATTTATTTGTTTATGGCCCTTGGCGCGGACCAGCGGAGATGGCCATCGTCGGCCATGGGTCGGTAGGCGCGGATCGCGATCAATTATTGTGGCAACGGGAACCCGACACGCCGATGATTGGACATACTTGAGCAGAGCGTGCGTTCGACAGAGCGCTCATTCATATGACCGGCCGGTGACGTAGAGCGGCCACTCCACTATGTTCTATGTTCCCCAGCGCCTTTATCTGTACGCCGTTTTCCTTTTTTCGATGGCTACCCCTCAGAGCCAGAGCACGTAATCTTCGCTGACAATTATGGCGCCAGCATTCGGAGACGCTTATCACTTATTAGTTCATTGTTCGGCGTCACTTGCGGGGCTCCTCGTTCTCGGGAAGCTTTGGCCCTGACAGGCGAAGGGTTGACACATCCATCGCGCACAACCCGTTATCGAGCCGGGACAATAACGCCAGCAGGGGGCCCCTACCGAAGTGGAGACCCCGTATCTATTGTGCCACCTTATGCGGTTGCCCTTTAACTACGGGAAAACAGGTTCCCAAAACCCTTTACGCCCGGGACTAGAGCGAAATGTCAGCTCAGCAGGCGTCCAGACGAGTCGCCAATATTCCACCGATCGACAGGCTGGTTTGCCCTTTGGCTAATTGCCCGCTCCGATGGGGCCTTTGCCAGGGGCCGGGCACAATCTTCCTGGAATTCCCGCCCGGCAAACGTGATCGTGGGGGCTGTCATTCGCGATCGCGAACAAACGTCACCTGGAGCGGTGACGTCACGAATGACCTCACGATGAGCCGACGTTCGACGTCACTCATTAAACGGTGCCGTAATTGCTCTTTTCCCCCCCCCCCCCCGACAGGTAGGGCACGAAGCCGACCACAACTGACACGATCGTCACTGGAGAGCGAGAGAGAGACGGCTCGTTATCGGAGCACGTTGCAGAGAATTGCGCACATAGATTTGTTGTGGAATTTGGCTAACGAATCCCAGTCCCAGCTCGTAACGCCTTACGCCCCGACTGGTGATGCACCGACCCAAGGTCTCCCGAATTATCATCCAACCCGCGGGTTAATCGGGCTTGTTTTTTGTTTCGTCACTCGGGTTTACCGAGCGGAGATTTAGTTAACCGTCTTCGGCTGCATTAACGTGACAATGTGGCGAGTGACACGCGGAACGGGACGACGGGGGCTATTATCGCATAGCCTTCCGCGGTGCCGGTGTTGAACTACGGATTACCGGCACGGAACTCCCGGTGGTGGCGCTAATCCTAGTGGTGTGGTCTAGTTCAGAGGAGGTGCGTCCAGCGGGCGCAAACAGCGCACTACAAGATTTACAACGATTTGCTTTCCTGCGACCTGCGAACGCTTGCTGGCGCCTGTCGCTCCATCGGGTAACCCTATCCACCCCGCCGGAGGTGTCTGGGTTTCTGGAGTTTCTGGAGGATAGTCGGGAATATATTTATGAGAGACCCACTTCAAGGCCGCGCGCAGCCCTGGAAGACGAGCATTTGGTCGAAGATTTATTTTCTTCTTAGTCATAGCGAGACGGTAGCGGGAGTGGGGGGGCACAAGAGACTCGAGCTGGGTGGTGCTATATCAGTATTGTGTAATTCCTATCGTATAATAATTAGTACATTGCGTTTGGTGCGATTTTTGCGATGAACGCGACGGGAATCGTGAGGCACGCCACGCCACCAATAACGAGCACAAATAGGCAGGTGCAATACTAGGTGTATGGGGTCGTTGAGTTGTTGTTACTTTTGTTGCTGTCCGTCTTGTGTTCCGTCACCCCGCACGCGGAGGATACCCGGCCGGGCCGCACAAATGTTTATTGGTTTCTTAGGTTTCTTAACTTGTTGAGCCACGTGCACCACGCGGGCGCGCGCACGGCACCACGTTTGTTGCTTAAGTTAAGTGTTAGTTCTACAAGTTAGTGATACCGACCGGTCGCGTAGATGACGATCCCTTTTAAGCCGGGCGCATAGTGAGAAACGATAGAGTGCACGGATGTAGTCAAGATTAAAGCTTACGGTACGAGTGGTGCGTGGTGCCCATCGCTGGACTGCCCGCTGTTCAGCAGGTTCGGATTGAACTGATCGTCGTCAGTGTGTTGTTGTGTTATTTTAAATTCACGCGTTAGGCAGTTCGCGAGTTCGCGCTAGTAAACCCAGTATAGTTGATTGAACCACTAAGAAACAAACAAACAAACAACAAAATGCAATAATAGTGTTACCAGTTGACGATAAAGAGGACGTATAGGATAAGGGGGCTTGTTGCGATGAGGTTGCGAAGCGGTGCGATGAAATCTTTAAGTATTGACTGTACAAATCACCTACCGATAGGGGGGTCGGGAAAGACCCTAGAGTCGCAGCAAGGACTTGGCCGAATTCGTTCGAAGAAAGACTTTGGTGTGGCTAATTACGAGAGAGAGAGAGAGAGAGCGATAGCTGGAGGAAGCCCTAGCCCCAGGGGTTAGTGTAGCAAAAACGGGGTTATGGGAAGCCTTTGGTGGTGGACAAGGCAAACAACGATATCCGGATAACCGTAAGCAGGCGCGCGGCGGTGCTCAAGGTGCCCGTTTACTGAAATCCATCTTCAAGAACAAGATAACGAAATCTAATACAATAATTAAATTATAATTAATTAAATAAAGGCAAAATACAAGTGTTACTAAATTATTGCTACTACAATAATATTACTTAACGCGACCAGCGGCGCAGATCAATGAACCAGAATTGTATTATCGACTAAACCTGTGGTAAACATCCGTTCGGCTACAGTTTACAAAAGAGTAAAAATAACAAAAAACAGGACAAGTATATATATAAAAGAAAAGACAGAAAAATACATATATGAATATATACTATTGACACAGGTCGTCGAGCGTTGTGAGTCGTCGGCCGAGGTGTAGCCGTGTGAGCGGATCGAAAGAAGCCTACGATATATATATTATATATATACAATATACAAATACATATACAACTATTTCATCACTTTTGCTGTATATTCATCGATGTAGTTCTATTCGTTCATTTTGTTGTGAAACGTAACAAACAGACTAAAAACCAGCGAATAACATAAAACGGAACGAAACGGGCAAACGCAAAACGTGAACATAAACATTAAACAAGTAAACTCTACTCACTCCAACCAAGAAGGCACATCCACCAGTTGGGCAGTGTAATATTTCTCCGACCGCGACCGCGACCGCGAACTGGAACACTTAAAATCAAAAAAACCGCAGAAACTTCGCCGAAACCGAAACGTTACATTAAACAGAAGAAGCAATGTTGCGCCTATGGTGACACGTAAAGCCAGATATATCGACCCATTTAACAAACAGAAAAATAAAGTAAACGTATTTACCGAAAATAAAATAAAGAAAAGTTTCAAATTACTCCTAAACATACACTAATGAAATACGCAGATATTGTTAAATTAATTATAAACTAATGATGCCGACGATCGTTACAGTAAATAAAGTGTAAGAGCGCGTACGATGGGAAGTGATGGCGTGAGGACAAAGCAAAAAGCAAAGCATTAGTCGCGGAATATAGTAGAGGAACGTGCAGGACCGGAAGCTGACAGTTGACGGGAAGAAAGGCAAAAACTGATTTTAAACTGTTGACTACTACTTCGTTAGGGCGTTGCTATACGTGGTACCAGAATTTACGCGGCCCACGAGAAGAATACGGCATCCGGAATGTTTATCGGCGTGTTTGGGAACTGAACACGGGCAAAAGTAGCATTTGCGTAGAAAGGGTCAAAAAGTGAAAACACGTGTGACTGGATTGTGTATGCGTCAGAACGAAAGCGAGAGAGAGAGAGAGAGAGCCGGGCTAGAAAGGCGAGAACGGAGAATAAAAAAATCAACAACATTAATAAACACAAAACAGAACAATTAAAAAAAAACATGCCGCAAATTTGCGGACATCATATCAACTTGTTACTTGGTTTCTTTCGTGCGTTTACTTCTTCGATCCTCTTCGATCACCGAATCCGAAACTCTCTGCTTGCCTACGTCTACTACGATCCAGTCGTGCTCGGGACGGGTGCGAATGTACTTTTCCGCCCGCCATTGAGGTTGGTCCAGTGAAAACGGAAGATTTTGGGACGGGGCGAAGAGATTTCGGAAGACTGACCTACACGGACGGACGGTTGCTAGCCCACCGTTCGTCCTCGGTGCTGTCTGCTGTCATCGTGTCTCTTAAGACCTCTCCAGCGCTCTCCGGATCCGCTGGCGCTAGTGACGGTGGCGGTGCAAATCGATCGTGCACGACTTTGTATACCCTCGCTCTACTAATTGGCCGAGCAAATATTGGGCAGATAATTTGAACGGACAATCAAAAAGACGCGAAGTCCGTGTCCGGCCACCAGGCAGACAGAGATAGATTGAGCAAGGGTTAGAAATCGCGCGTGATTAGAGATGATGTGCTCTGGAGGTCGCTAGCGATTACGTCCCCGTAACCACAGTTATCGGTGGCCAGAGTGTGCTGATCTTCAGATTAGGCTTCCTCGGGGCTCGTTCCTGGATCTGGGGAGCCTATGCAGCCAACGCGCGTTACTTGACGGGCCGTCGAAACAGGTGCGACTCCGCGGCCATCCCTTTATTCATCCCGAAAGCTTTTGGAACTTTTCCTATCCGGATATAACCGCGCCAATGCTATCTCTATCCTAGGCGCGTTCCACAGTTGACGCTGCTCTAGAGCCTAATCCAAGGCGCTATGACAACGCAGGCAGACGGAGCTTAGAACGAGCCGATCCGTGTCGCTGGGCGGTTTGATATGGTTTGATCTTTTTCTCCTTTTTCCGTCGTCGCTGACGCGTCCGTTACGCCATCGCACACCGTCGATCGCGCATTATAAGATTTTCCTGATCCGCTGTCTGTTTTAGGGCGGCGCTTGGTGCAGCGCCGTCAAACTTCCGCCGCGCCTATCGTTTATCGTGGCGTTCCTAATTGATATTTGTTAAGATAAGCCAAGTGGCCGGTGTCCCCTGTGGTAGGAAGAAAATAGCCCGACCCGACGAAAATATTAAAATGAAACAACAAACAGGAACCGACCGACCGACACCCGTAATCCGAGCTAATGCTCAAGCCGGTACCGTCTTCCTCGCACACACCGAACGTGAGCCGCGCAAGATACCGATAGTCGGCGAGTCCTGCATAATCCGGCCCGGTCTGGCTCGAATCGGCGCGGTTTTTTGGGAACAACCGGAGGAAGGTCTTGGCGTTTGCACTGGCGTAACGCAAATCGTATGTAACGGAGCGTCCCGAGCCACTAGTAACAGCCACTAGGCCGGTTAAAACCAGCACCGTGTGGCGCCTTGAAGCACGAACAGATGACGGGCAGGCCTCCGGTTAATGTGTTACTAAAATGCCGAACGTGCATCGAATACTTAATTGGACAGCGCGCGCCATCGGACGGCAAACATCACTCGGCCCGAAAAACGAAAACAAACTCCGCCGAGTAATGCGCCGGCCATTTTTGTACCGGTAGCGTACTGCAAGTAATAAATAATAAAGCCAAGAGTCGAGCTCCATTGGTCACCTTCACACGGCGCGCTAACCATTACGCTGCGCCATCCGCCGTCTATTGTTCCATTCGATCGATCGAAGGGCAGGATTCGCGAGACCTAAAACTCCGCCACTCCGCCTGAAGCTGATTAGCTGAACGACCAATTGGTGGCAGTGTTGCGGATGGTACGCTTTCCCCAAGGTCCCACCGGCCGGCCAGCAAACCGTGACCAGCGGCGGCCGGCCGGGGGTGGCCGGAACAGGCAGTTTCCCCTCCGATCCCACGGCTCCGATGGCCGAATCCGATACAGCCTTTTAAACCGTGCAAAAATAAGTCCTATAGATACGGCGTGCGGCAGTTGAATAGCCCCATCGCGCCAGCGCCAATTGAAGTGCGTCGTTTTCGTTGTCGGCTGATCATAAAAAAAGGTGGTGCTACTATCAGAATCGTACCGCAGATAAAATACCAATGGGGAGTGGGGTGTAGGGGGTATGGTGAAGGCACATGATAATAGAGCGAGTCACATGAAACCACTCGTAGCACAATTATCAGATGAGATGCGTGCCCGAGCACGCCGTGCGTGATAGATTTGTTTACGCATCCGAGTTTACGTATCGTTCTGCTTTGCGCTCGAACCATCCTGGGAACGACTCTGGCAACGGTATCCCTAGTGTCGGGCAGGATCCCTCCAGATGTGCGATGCTTCATCATAGTCATTGTTCCGAACGGAACGTGGTTGCCACAATAAAACAAATCTTCGCCAGCCCTTTTGGGTTCTTATCAGCGACAGTCTCGTTTGCTGCCGTGCCGTCGTCACACGACATTTTCTGACGCACTGACATAACCGTGCGCGGGTAGTGCCCCACCACTGCGCCCACCACCGGCGCATCCCTTTCCGGCGTTTCCAATTTTTCCCGAGCCGAGCCGGTCGCGGAGATAATGTGCGCAACGTGTGTACCGGTGGCTTCGTCATATCGTCGCGAAAGATTGTATTGTTCAAAGAAACTTATCAATTTCTGTCACTAACAATGAAAAAGGGGGCACCCGAGATAGCTGCCCGATGCAGCAGGCAGGTGTGTCGTAAATCGTAGTAGTCAAACGTGAGGCGGCGCTTCGGGGAGCTGCTGCCGTGCCGTGCCGTGCCGTGCCGTGCCGTAAGTACCATTACCTCATGTGCGCATGGCTAGGGAGAGATCACTCTTGTGTCAACCTAGAACTGGACCAACACGGATCCGGGCACGGGTGCGCTCTAAGTCGGTCAGCATTTTCATGCATTCTCCACGCGAGACAACGACGACGACCGGCTGTAAATTTGTAGTATTCCGCGGAGTTTAATGTTGATTAGTTAACATGGCACGGGTGGAAACTATTTTCTCGTTTTAAGTGTCATTAAAAGCTGGTGCCGCTCTTTCTCGAGTCCCTCTACCGCTATTGTTCATTTTGTAGCCGTGTGGGGCAGAGCTACGGGCACGCTCGGTGCAGTAGCGCCGGCTCCTGTTTGATTACTGCTATTTTCGCTACCAGTGCTGCCTCGGCTACTATTGCTACAGCTGCTGAGATAACGAAGCCAATCAGTCAAGTGGCAAGTAATCCTCCAGACACACAATTGACAAGCATTTTTACCGATTGATTTAGTAACACACCATTGATCGACTGTTTATTTCTCACTATCGTGGCGTTTTGTTTTTTTCAAATTGTATGTGAAATCGAAAAGGGTTTTTATCTTTTTATCTTCGCCTCACACAACTTGGGTCCGTTTGGGTTAGATTGGGGAAAATCTTCCTGGAACGAAGACGAAGAATTGATTCCTTCCTGCATCGTCACCTGCCTCTTCCCGTTCCTTATCGTAGCAAATATGATAAACAGCTTTCTCGCGTGATACGCAAATGGAAATATATTTTTAGAAAAGCTATTTAAAGCGTTGGCGCGGGACCAACAACCCCGCCCGTAAAAAAAAACGAATTGTTACGGATAGCACCAGGGATAATTGACATTAACATTGTCTCTGGTGCAGGCCAAGACCGCACAGCGGTTGTAGTGCCAAAGAAGAAGAAGAAGATTTAAGGCGTTGGGCGCGCTCAAAGCGGCTTGGATACCAAGAGCCAGAACATTTCAAATTCGATATTAGCCCTTTCTCGATATCTATCATAAGTAGCTTAAGCCTGTTTTATGGCAGTAGATAAAATGGATTTTTATTTTGCAACAGCTGTCTGTGAGGTTGCGCGACCGCGAAATTCCAAACTGCGATAACTGTGCTCTGCCATCGCTTAGAATAGGTAGAGCGGCCTTATAAACCCTTTCGGCTTTATCGAACCACCAGAAATAGACATCACGGTGTTACTTCTGTCCCATTCGTTCGTTGTGCATTCATGCGATTATAGAAAAATATTCCGAACGAAAGTCTTTTGCTACATCAATCTTGAATTGGCTGCACAGCATATTAGTTGTGTGTATTTTGCCCATCGTATTCACCTTAATCTTTCTTCAATGTTCCATATGGATTTCTTATTTAGAAATTTACGCAAAATACTTCCTTACATTAAATCCTTCAACTGGCCCAACCGCAGGACGCAAATTCAAATTCAAAACTTGTTTCGATTGATTTGTGAGTCAGCCCGAAGAAAACTCGACGAAACGAGGAAAACTTAACGAACGGCGAATTCTCGTTCGAATTCGAATTCTCATCTCACAGCTAGCAAACGTCAAACGTCAGTGAGTGCAAGGTGCAGCCGCCATTGTGTGCACGGGTTTTGTTTTCCGTTTCGAATCGGACTGAAAAATCGCTTTCCAGCGGCACCGAAAATGCATCCTACGCATTGAACCGTTCGTGGTGGTCGAGCAGTAGCACTGTAGTGCGATAGAGTAAAAATTACGCCCTCTGCGGTCAAGCTACGGTCGTACGCCAGTGGAGTGCGATAAGCCGCATCCGAGTGACTGCAAGAAGGGGAGTGTTCCGTGGGCTTGAATGAAGCGAACGCAGGAATAGGAAAAAGAAGAAGAATCCAGAAGCAGTGGTTCAATTGACGATCTTCTGGTACTTCGGATTCAATTGATACTGGGGTTCTGTGTTCTCGCTGGAAGCGACCGGAATTTCGAGGTGCAAAACGCGTGAAAAATCAGCTCCCTTCGCGGGTTGCCGGCGACTGGATCCACCAGGGCGCTTGAAGCGGAGTGTGACAGCATCTTCACGCTCTCTCGGTATCGAAGAAGGCGAGCAATGTGGAAAAGGCAGGCCGCATTTTGCTGGCTACTTTGTGTCTGTGTCGTGTGTCAGTTGGTTGCAGCGAGCGATAACCAAGGTAACGCGCCACGAAAGGCCGGCAACCGCGCGTGGCATTCTTGGGCTTGTGCCTCGATGACTCCGTGATTGATGGGTGAATCATGCGTTTTGCTCGTTTTCCATTCCAGTGCGAGAGGAATACTTCATTGCCGGTAGCAACGGAACGCTGTCCTGCGCCACCTCGGATAATCAGAACATTGTGTGGCAAAAGAATGGCAAAAACATAACAAATGCACGGTAAGATTGGGCTGGGTTTCGTGTGGTGGATGCAACTTTATCGGGTCTCCCGTTGCAGCGTATCGTTTCTCATCGTGGACAGCAGTGAGGCTGTCCGGAAATGGTCGTTCCTTGTTCCTCCGGATAGCGCCGACGACGGTGCAACTGACGAGGCGAACTCGCCGAAACTCTTTTACACGCTGACCATACATAATTTTACCAAATCGGACGAGGGCAACTACACCTGCTACAATCTGGAGACCGGTCTCAATGTGTCGTACGTGGTGCGCACCGTAATGCTACCAAAGATCACCAAAACAAGCAATGAACGAATTAGAACTAAGCCGACAAGTATCCAGCAGCTGTACTGCGTCATCGAAGCGTTTCCACTATCGTTCTTCAATAGCTCAATCTACTGGTTCAAGGAGGATGCCTCTGGCGAGACGAACCACCGCGCGCTAGCCAACAACACCGAACAGAGGGCCGTCGATCGGACGCACCTGAACGCGACTCTTACGCTGCGTGATCTCACCAAGGCACAGAATGGTACATACTCGTGTATTGTCATGCCATCGGCGCAGCTACTCCAGGGCGATCCCGGGCAGGCGGTTAAGAAGTCGATGTCCCTCCTTGTGCTGGATGCTCCACAGGTGACGATCGACTACGCAAAAGCGGTCGGGGCTAATAAGATCTATCTCAATTGGACTGTGAACGATGGTAACGATCCGATCAAGAACTACATCGTGCGGTACCTGAAAACCGGCGATCAAACGTTCACCTACTACCGCGAGCAGATCGGTGGCAACAATTCGTTCTACGTGCTCGATGGTTTCGATCCGGGCACGGACTACAAGATCAGTCTCGGAGCTCTTAACAGCCAGGGTCACAGCAAGCAGCACGAGTACAGCGAAACAATTCGGACGCTCGACACCGATCCTAGTTTTACACCTGTGATCGAGGTCAAGGGAAGCACTCACTCGACGATCACAATCGGATGGGCACCGCCACCGGCGAACCTCACCGATTACATACAGTACTACGAGCTAGTCGTATCCCTGGCCGGTGTAAACGCGTCGATCATGAAGAAAGAAGCATTTCATCCCCAAAATAGCCGTAACCTGCCGTACATGTTCGACAATCTGGCAACGGCCACCGAGTACACGTTCCGTGTGCGTGCCTGTAGCGAGCTGACGAAAATATGTGGAAACTGGTCCGAAGCAGTCAACGGCACAACGAGCGATGGGCAAGCGTCACAACCGCGCAATCTGGCCATCTCCTGCTCGCACTACAACATCTCGCGCCGTAACATCGTGCGAATCCGCTGGGAACCCCCCGAGTTTCCTAATGGCAAAATCGTTTCCTACCAAGCGATCATGAGCGGTGTGTCCCATTACCGTTCTGAGTACGGTGCCATGAAGAGCGAAATCTGGGGCCCGAAAATCAAAAGTATCGTCCCGAACGCGGTGGCCGTCGAATACGATAATGTACCACCGAACACGAACTATACGGTAAATGTTACGGCACACACGCGCACAAAACGACCCGGCGTGGTGGCCACCGCAAGCTGCACAATGCCGGCAACGACTCCGGACAATATTGGGCGCATGATTTGGGGCAAACTGCGCGACGAAACGGATAATTGGATTTTTAAACTTTTCCTGCCGCGTTTGTCGGAGCGTAATGGACCGATCTGTTGCTACAAGGTGTATCTGACACGCATCAATGGGCAACACAATGGGTCCCTGTCGTCACCGGAGAATGCGCTCATCACAAGCTACGCTGAAGTGCACGCACAGAACAATACCCGGGGAGGAACGTACCTGGCCGAAGTGTTCCCTAGTACGATCAACCACACGGAAGTGTTTCTTGGCGATGGAAAGAACAATCCAGCCGTTGACTTGTGTCCGCAATGTCTGCAGATGCGTGCCCCGATGCGTTTCGCTGCTCCTGCTGGCGAAATGGAACGATCTACAGGTGAGAGAGACTGACAACTGGTGCCAATCGGTTAGTTACAGCTGGGTCACTTTCATTCCAGGAACTACGACCCCTTCCTCAGAGGAGCAGCAGCAGGATGGCGATATTACGGCTGGCAGTGGTAGTCGAACCGGCAACGAAGCAGTGCCACTGGAGGACGAGCGCAAGGCTTCCAACCACGAGAAGCGGGACACGACAAGTTCTTTTCAGCCCGTTCCCCGGCTTGAAACCGTCCACGATGGTTATCTCGATGTGTTCAGTAACTACACGGGCTTCGTCGAAGTCGTCGGTAGGTAACGCGGGGTTTGTGACTGGTTCCGGTTGGACTTTGAAATGGTTTAATTTTGTATCTCCAGTGAAAATTGATGGTGGAGACGACGGCCGAGACTATGAGTCGACATACAGCGAATATTTTCAAGAGATGACGGCCGGTGCGCCACCCGAAAGTGAAGCGGATCAGAACGATCTTTCCTTCATTCTGCACATCGTAATTCAGGTCCTGTGCGCGCTGATCGCCGTCGTGCTGCTTGTGCTGCTCGTGCTGTGCTTTTTGCACAAACATTTCACCAACAACATCGCCCAAGAAGGGGAAGCGATCAGTCTGGGAGATTCGTTGAGGTAACGATACTTTTGCATTCCTGTGCAATATTTGCTTGACAATTTTCGTTTGTTGTGTACGTTTCGTTCTATTTCTGTTCTGTTTGTTTTCGCGCAACCTTGGCCCTTTCGTGCCACAAACCCCGTTCTTCTTTGTAGACGCGCGCTGTGCAATGGTGGCCGCGGTGCTAATGCTCATCATCGTCATTTGCTCGGTTCCAGCAGCGCTAAACCGCCGGTCATGCCGCCGATCGCGAAAGATGACTTACCGAAGGCTTACAACGAGCGACACAAGGACTCAGACTACGGGTTCCAGCACGAGTTCGAGCTGCTTCCGGACAAGTTTGCCGACCGCACGACGAAGAACTCCGACATGAAGGAGAACATGCCGAAGAACCGGTACCCAGACATAAAAGCGTACGATCAGACGCGCGTTAAGCTGGCACCCTTGAATGGGCTTTCCGGGTCGGACTACATTAATGCAAACTTTGTGATCGGCTACAAGGAACGCAAGAAGTTCATCTGCGCCCAGGGTCCGATGGACGCGACGATCAATGACTTTTGGCGTATGATCTGGGAGCAGCATCTCGAGATTATCGTCATGCTGACGAACCTGGAGGAATACAACAAAACCAAGTGCGCCAAGTATTGGCCGGAAAGCACGAACGATTCGATCCAGTACGGCGAGCTGCTCATCACGTTCCAATCGATTACATATTACGCCGACTACACCATGCGAACTCTCAAGGTATGTGCTGGTGGAGCAACGTCGAAGCAAATTCTGAACCAGTAGTGATTGCTTGCTTGTTATCCGATTGCTTCAGGTTACGAAACGTTCAGCCAGCTCGGGAGAGGAGACTTCGCGGGAGATCAGCCAGTATCACTATCTGGCGTGGAAGGACTTTATGGCCCCCGAGCATCCGCAAGGCATCACGAAGTTCATCAATCGCATCAACTCGGAGTACTCGCTGCAACGTGGACCCATCTTGGTTCACTGCAGTGCGGGAGTAGGCCGGACGGGCACCTTCGTCGCTCTCGATACGCTCATGCAGCAGCTGCACGACGAGGGCCAAGTGTTCATCTTCAACACCATTTGTGATATGCGTTATCAAAGAAATTTCCTCGTCCAGTCACTGGTGAGGCCATCGTTGTTAGGGCGTCGACTGCTGGCAATCGGGTTTAATGTGCTTTTTCCGATCTCCACAGAAACAATACATCTTTTTGTATCGAGCCCTGGCGGAACTGGCGTACTTTGGTGACACCGAGATCGATCAGAAGTCACTCACTAGCACGATCGAAACCCTGAAGCAGCCATCGTCGGAGAATGTGGAAATCTCGCGCCTGGAGTTACAGTTCCAGGTACGCGTCGGATATTTTGTCGAAATGTGAACGAGTATGTTGATAATTTTTTAACCCCTTTCCAGCGCTTAAAAGCGTTCCAGGAAGACACGCGGAAAACGACCACAATCGGTTCGTGCGAAGAAAATAAGTCCAAGAATCGATCCGAGTCTTGCATTCCGTACGACAAGAATCGTGTGATCCTCGCACCGATCCCGGGACGGGACAATTGCACCTACATTAATGCCTCCTTCATCGATGGGTACGACGATGAGAACAACTTCATCGTAACCCAAGATCCGATGGAGGAAACGATCTTCGACTTTTGGCGTATGATCTTCGAGCAGCGCATCAAAACGATCGTTATGTTTTCCGAGGTAACACTCGTTGACGTTTCTGATCGTCAGTGGTTCATCAGTTTTCCATGCATTTTGTTTGTAGATTGGCGATGGTCCTAGCAAGTGTCCTCGCTACTGGGCGGACGAGGAGATGAAGTATGAAAATCTACTCGTTTCTTACATCCAGAGTGAAAGCGGGCCTTACTACACGAAGCGTGAGTTCACTGTCACTAACTGCAAGACGAACGATACGATCCACGTCACGCAGTTCCAATACAACGGCTGGCCGACGGTGGAGGGTGAGGTGCCAGAGGTGACGCGCGGTATGATCGAGATCGTGAACCAGGCGCAAAAGCATAGCTCGCAGCAGCAGGACATGTTCACGATTGCGGTGCACTGCAGGTATTTGAGAGATCGATTATCGGTCATACCGGGTTGCATTCTCACATTTCCGCGCGTTCCGTTTCAGTCTCGGCACCGACAAGAGTTCTCTCTTCGTGGCCATGTGTATATTAGTGATGCAGTTGAAGACGGAAAAGCGTGTTGACATCTGCACCGTCGTGCGGAAGCTTCGAGCTCAACGTAGTCTAATGATACAGACATATGTAAGTGGACCAGGGTTGGGGTTCTTGTACGTTGATTCGCTTACGAAACGGTGCTTTTATCTTCCCTCTTCCACAGGCACAATATGAGTTCCTGCATAGGGCTATTGTAAATTTTGCGGATCTGTATAAAATATCGCTCGGCATCGCGAACGATTGTTGATAAGAGCAAAAACGGTTAGAACGGTAGAGAAAGTAGACACTATTGGCAACAACATGAAACAATATAAACCCAGAACAAAGCACGAAAACAAGATAATATACGTATTGTAAGTCAACAGTTTAGGAAGTAAAGCCAAGCGAAACTGTTACTGGTGGAGAATATGGAGTCGGTAAAGACGGCGCTTTTCTCGCCGGGAATGGAAGAGACGTTGCACGAGCAGAAAGAGCAAACAGTCGGGCTAGTTACATGTCAGAAAGCGTTTGACAAACGAAACGAAGTTCCAGTAAGTTAAGCGAATAGTACGAGTGACCCATATGGACGACGTAATACAGAGAAGATACACGGAACGGATAGATACACCGAACAAATATGTAACAGAACCGCGCAAGATAGCAGCGAACCATGAAACGGAACCTACATAACAACAACACAAATCCTTACACGATGCAGTTTACTGGCTGCACCCCTTTTTGGAACATTTTATGTGGAAGTATGACAACCTAGGATTAACACTTTTTTATATACACGACTACCACGTATAGTAGAGTACATGTGCAGAACAAACCGATCCGATTTTCTCGAAGGTAGAAGAAAGTATGACGTGGACGAAGGACGGTACAGCTTCAGGTAGGATGCGTTCGCTGGCACCGCAGACGACGGAACTCAACTGAACTCAGGACAGCCCGCGCAAGAAGCAATCAGCGTAGTAGTGATGACTGTAGATTGTGACGATTTTGTCAGCAAAAAGATGGCAAGGACAGAGGGCAGCCAGTAAGGAAGCAACAGGAATATGATTTATTTTTTGTGCCATGTTTTTTCTGTTGCTGCCGAGAGTAGCAATTCTGTTGTCTCAAAACAAGGAAGATTAGAATAATGTCTCATACTCAATCAGACACATACACAGTTTTAGAGTCTTTTTAATGTTGGCACGTTCTTAGGGAAGATCGGTGAATCATCTAGAGCATTGTCATTTTCAGTGTGTCAGAGATCACGAGTGTCGTTCCGAGTCCTACTGTTCCGTTTTCACTTCTTTTCTAAAGCTTTCACTCATACGGCTTTCGATTGCGCACACTCCGAACGGGACATGATAATTTAAATCGCTTAGACAACCGTACAGTTAATATTGGACAGTGCGTCGTAAGGAAAACTATTTCAAACGGAAGATCAGTTCTCTACAACATACGTTCCGTTATCTTATTATCACCACATCTCTCCATTTTACGCACGCTTGGGACGTGGAGTCAAGGAGTCGCCAGCTCGTGCTAGATTGTGCTTGCGCATTTGTGTTTATTTACGACAATCTTTCCTAACCGATCATTCGGTTCAATCACTCGTAACATCAGTCACACAAATACTATTACATTACCATGACATCATGATCCACTGGCGCGTGCTGGTAGTGACCGTCTTCGAAAAAGACCGGCACGTGACCCGCGAACAACAGGTCTGTCCGCGAGAGAGGCTACATTTTATTCTTTCGTTCTGTTCTTCGCGTGCTACCTCTTCTCCGTGATCAAACGCAAAAGATGATGATAACCGATCATCAGTAAGGAGCAGCAGTAGGAGTAGAAGGAGGAGTATTCCATGTATCTTCCCTCGCCTAAACAGCGCTTCCTGAGCAGTGGTTGGGTTTCAAATGCCCTCGGTTACATGTGTTACTTTTCAAGGACACCCGGATTAGTTTTTGGCTTCTGTGGAGCCGAAGGCCATAATACGCACAACACAACGACGAAGGCCACCTATTATCGAACCGCGGGTACATGATGCGAAGAATTCTTAGTTCTCGGTGCCATCCTCTCATCCCCTGTCCCTGTTGAGCCTGAGCTTTCTTTGGCGTTTCGAAAGGCGTTGTTTCCGCCCAATCATGGGGCAATCCATTTTGTAGATTTCATGAAGCGTACGAACAAGAGTTCCATTTCGGTCCGACTTCCGGCTGGGGCGATTCATACAGAAGGTAATTTTGCATGGTTTGCCATACGGAGAATCTCCAGTGAAGCAATGCGTAACCTGCTGGAAAGGAGAGCACCAGAACGTGACATTGGTTGCCGAGTACAGAGACCAAGAGGAAGTGGGCAGGCAAGGGTAATGGCAAAGGGCACTGTTTCGAACTGAGGAGGAGCCAAACACGGAGTACACGCAGTTATTATGCTTCGATTATTGTTTAAAACGAATTAAAAATATTATATTCAAAGCGCATCATTATCAAAACTTAACGAAACGAGACAGATACTCTAGAACTACAAAGAATACCTCTATTTGTGTGTAATAGTCAATAACGAGTAAGGCATCAAGTACCAGTATGATATTTCTTTATTAGCGTATTGGAAAAACAAAAACAAAAGTAAGACGGACACTTTAGAAGTTGGAAAGTCTCGGAAATCATCCCGCTTCGGTCGACGACGCAACAATTAAAGGGATGCTGCACAAACCGGAAGAGAAGAACACATGGGCACACGAACGCAGGAAGTGAGAAGCATTCGCCACTACAGTAAACATTAGTCAGGTGTGGCTACGGTGTGTAGACAGACTGGACACGAAACCCGATAGTGGCCATAGTTTGTATAGTTATCGTCGCGCACCGCGTAGCGCGGAAGGAATAACCCAACGAAGAGAAACCGCCCGCCATTGCTGGCGAAACTTGCACCCCCTCTCAAGATTGTGCGGGTACTGCTTGCTACCGCCGCCGCCAATGCCATCGCCTACCGCTGTGAATGGATTGTGTGCTAAAGTTTACAATTTATTATCTAAAATGATCGTTTGCAAATTTCCCCGTGCCAGCAGACGGAGCCGCAGCAACCAGCACACTGAGGGCTGCCGGAATAAAAGGACGAGAACCTACAATGTGTGACGGACGCAAGAGAACGATTGTGAACGATACAGTGAAGATAAGGAAGGCAAAATCAATAAAACAAATAAAACTGGTGTATCATAAAAGGAAGCCATCGCTGCCAATATTCCGTTTGATGATTTCAGGTGGTCGTTTTTTCGGAAAAATGTGTTCATTCCCGATCCTCTGTGCGAATCCTTATTGTTGTGTGGGCTGCTCATCTCAAAACGATTTAAGTTTAATAAAATATTGAAATAAGCAATGAATCATGCGTTTATAATGTGTTCCATAATACATTTTAGAGAAAAATAATGTAGCATATTATAACTGCATATTTGATAGAATTTCGTATTGTTCAAGAAGTTGAGTTGAAAGAAAATAAGAAGGCATCTGCATTAGAACACTTGCACTATGTTGTGTTCGGCTCAACTATGTACGAGGTGTGTTCAAAAAGTTCGGACAATTTTGTATTTACGCGGGTTACGTATATCCCATTTTCGCCATCAGTCACTGACATGAGTAGCAACATAACGCCACAAATATCGACAATCGGACATACGTAGCCCACGTAAATACAAAATCGTTAGAACTTTTTGAACACACCTCGTACATAGGGGACAAAGTTGCTTAGGGGCAATACGTTATGCTCCGCCCTAATTTTTACGCCGGGATCGCAGCTCTCGCAGGTCCTTGAGATCCTGTCCGCCGGGTTTACTGATGATTCAAACGACAGATTTCGACGAGTGACGTTACTGGGCCTCGATACGATCGTTCGGCACACAAAAGTAAGTTTTTTCTTCTCACTGAATGCATTTCGCGTGACTTTAGACAAAGTAAGCAAATGTGCACCAACATTTGCTTTATTCTTCAAAGTCCCATGTTTATTTTTCAAAATTTTTAATAAAACATAGTGTAAATCAGCCCTGCAGCTGCCCACGCGAAAGTGGGTAATACATAATAATGACCGAGAATGGTCAGCATCCCCTGTATATAGGGATGTGTATATAGGTATATAGGGGATGCTGACCATTCTCGGTCATTATTATGTATTACCCACTTTCGCGTGGGCAGCTGCAGGGCTGATTTACACTATGTTTTATTAAAAATTTTGAAAAATAAACATGGGACTTTGAAGAATAAAGCAAATGTTGGTGCACATTTGCTTACTTTGTCTAAAGTCACGCGAAATGCATTCAGTGAGAAGAAAAAACTTACTTTTGTGTGCCGAACGATCGTATCGAAGCCCAGTAACGTCACTCGTCGAAATCTGTCGTTTGAATCATCAGTAAACCCAGCGGACAGGATCTCAAGGACCTGCGAGAGCGACTATAGCTCCGCCTCTTTTCGCGGTGGTCAGTTTGAGTCCAATCGGAATGCGCAGATCGGAAATATACCGGCCAAGGATGCGTAATGAATTGAAGATCATTTTGTAATGGATTCTATCGTAAGTGGACACGGACGGATAACAAACGCATTCCAATTACGGTCAATACTTTATGTTATAATCCGGTTTCCATTAGCAATATCGCATCTGAAACTATTTAAAGTGCAATGAATCGGAACATTTGCATTTTTACCATACCTCTTACAGTGGAGTTTTGAGGTTTTTAATCCATACTAAATAGTAAGCACATCATTCGCTTTATAAATTGTGATTTTGTTTCAATCTCATCATCAGAAACTCCACCAATCGAAATCGAGTGACTTTGTTCGTCAACCCCGTTATACCGTCTACTGGCGAACCTGACGAGAATTGAGGGTTTCCTCAGGGATCCTTTTCTGCTGGATAACCTGCTAGCCTAAAACTAAATATCAGCACTGTTACTCTTTGAGGTCAAGATAGGCGAAGACAACTTCGAACATTCGATCTCCTATCAATGCGTCAACTGCACGTTGTTGGTAGGGCTGCTGATGCATCAGCAATTTGGTCTGGTTCTCGTGTATCAACACCCCTCCATCCCTTTGTAAACCAGAGTTACATCCAAGATCCTTCGACCTATTATTTCTACACCTTCTGCATATGCCAGGACCTAACTGGACTTGTAATAGATAGTTCGTCAGGTCTCTACTCCAAAGTTCCATCGCAATTTTGAACAGGAGACAGGTTCTGACGTTCCCCTAAACTTCACTTAAAGACTAATAACCCAAGTGTCTTCCTAAGCCTGCTTTCACATCATCGTCCGAAGTCGTTCAACCTTGGCATAGAAAATGTGTCACTTCATAACGTTAATCGCTCGGGATCGAAAACGACTGAATAAATGCATTTCAAGGGTTTACGGGGCACTGTTTTGATTAAAACGTCCCGGCAACCCGTTCCCGCGATTCGTCTGTCCGCTCGTTTGTGACAACACATCTGAGCCAATAGGTCCTCGTGTGACCGTTGACGATCGAGTTTCAACAGAAGGCCCTTCCCGAATCAAACTTTTCTACCGTGAACTCGGCGGGGAGAAAAAATCTGACTCATTCAAACACTCATCTATCATGTTTACGAACAAGGGAAAATGAATTAAAAACCAGTAGCGCATCCTTGCCCGAAACTTAACCCGCTGCGGAGCTCTGCTGGCCCTACCAGAGGGCAACGCAAAGAACAGCTGCACCCGGCCAGACACGCCGCTGCATTACGCGCGCGCTCACCAACCACCGAACTGCTTTCCAGAGAGTTCCCATCTGACGTGCGCGCAACGTGAAGGGTCGCGCGCAAAACGAGCCTCGCTGAGGTTCGATTTTAAAGCCTTTTTTATTTTTTCCCAATTTCAACTCGGAAGGGGTTTGTGGAGAGCACCGGAAAAAACCCCCTGTCTCATGGCTGCTGCGGTGCATTGTTGCATCCGTGCCGGTTGCATCGGATGAAATTGTAACGTTTTCCATTCAATTCGTCCGTCTGCGTGTCTCACTTTAAAACCGTTACGCCGCGGTGCGAAGCCAGACGGCGCGCGCGTAATCATCGTCACCGTTGGCGCCTGTGGAAAATTGCATGAATTGCGCAAATGAATCGCGAATCGGTCGCCGTTCGGTCCCCAGCGAGTTTTTTAGGTTTCATTTCATTTGGCCCGCTTTTGTCAATGCCGAGCTACGCGCGACTCTCACCTGAAAAGGGGTTTCCTGGCGCTAGCTGGAAGTACCAGACGCCAGACGGATCGTCGACCGATCCTGTACGCGTGTGTGTGTCTGTGCGACAGAGAGGACACGAAGGGCACAAAGGTACAAGGGTGCAAGGGTTTGCACCGGATAAAAGGGGGTACGCTCGGGGAAATAACAAAAATACCGAACAGGACCGGGCAACAACAAAAAGAGAAATCCCGAAATGAACCCGTCCTTAAAAAACCGCGCGCGCCCGAACCGAGGGTCCCTAATCCATTCGATCAAGGGATTGCGCAAAAATTGAGAAAACCCGACCCGAAAGGGCGTAAGATCGGACCGGCCCGGCCCAGGGTTCTGTAGGAAGATCGCGTAACGAACATAGGACAGGCAGCAAAAAAAAAAACAATTCGAAGCGAGAAGGGCGCCTCTCTTCAGCGGTGCAACTGGATTTCCGGATGATTATTTACACTTTTAGCAGAGGTCTGCACAATTCTGCCTACGTCATGAAGAGGAGTGCAATATGAGAATGAGACCGGCAGAGAAAAAAAACACCGAAGGAGGTCGAAAAACGGAACAACAACACCGGCGGAACAGTCTCGAGAACTCGTCTCGTCCCTTTGTTGTTGCCAATCGAGTTTCGGTGCAGCCTCTACATGTCCAAGTAGAGAACCGCTGCATAGGTGCAGAGTGGAGTTTTACGGCTTTAAAAAATGAAGACTATTTGTAGAACGTGGATTGTTAACAGTGTTTGTAACAACTTGCCTGTGCACAGTTGTGTTGAAGAAAGAGAAATGATTCCCGCTGCTAATTCTTAATAATCAACTACTTGAAGGTTGCTCCCTCGAGACAACCCTAGAGAGACAAAACCATTGTGCTGAGGAAGTTATTGAAAGTTGAATAACTATTGGTTCCTTCGAAAAAAAAATGTTAAAATATTTGTCAAAGAACTTCCAAAATTTGTAAGGACCACTGACGTAGGTTCCGGCAGACGATTGTGTTATTCAAACAACTTAACTATGCAAACTTTTGGGTGCACCCAATCAATTGTCCTTTTGAGTGTATGTTTTAAGAATGGAATTTCAGAGTAAGAGTTGCCGAAATGTACGTAAGTCGAGAGGAAATACACTATCAAGGATTCTAAAACGTTCTACCAACATTAAGTGACGCCTAAATGTAGGCAATCAGTCGCATGCGGCTCCCGCCCTCTATGAGAGAGTAGTGGCAACAACATTACTACACCGTTTTGTATGACTTCCTGTTACTGTTTTGTTGACTGTTTTTTTAAATAAAAATACGCTTCTTTTGTTCCTTTTTGAGGTATTTTATTCTAAGTGTAACGTAAAAAACCGTTGCACTACAGTTTAAAAAGCAATTTTGCTGTTGGTTCCCGAACACAAAGAGAGAGAGAGAGACGGAGACACCCAATACCTACGCACTTTCTTAGTCATGTCTCGGGCCCTTGGCCACCCCGTGTTTTTTGCGTCTCGTCGTCCTTTCGCGAACGTAGCGCCTCGGCATTATTCTTCTCTGGAAAACAGAGAGAGATAGAGAGAGAGAGCGGCGTGCGAAAGGACTCCTGCAGTGAGCCCAGGATACGGGATCCAACGGCTGGCAACGGCTGGCAACAGGGCTGTGGATATGAATTGACAAAAATCGTAGACAAATTCAAACAACCGCTGGATGGCGAAAAAAAAAACCAGAAACTCAACCGGCCGCGCCATGACCGTTCCGTTAATCCCCGCGGTCCCCACACACGCCGGAGCCTGGGACGTTGACTGCGTGACGTTGCGCTGCCGGATGAGGGGTCTGGCAGCAACCCGTTTTTTAATGAAGGGTGAGATCGTACGATTCGGTTTGGATTTTACGTTTGATTACGTTTTTTCTCATTTTTCACTGCCGTTGCCGCCAGTCCTCAGTGCGGTCGCTGCCCGTTCGCATCACTTTACACGTTGGTGCTGCCGCCAGTTTGAAGGTTTCTCGCAAACGGAACCCATTCCCGGCCCGGCGGCTGGCTTCGTTTTGCCGGAAGGGGTGCGTCATGGTCCTTCGCGGACGGATTTCAGTTCACTCGGGAACGGTATTGCGTGCGCATCTCCGCCGTCTGTCTATGTGTATTGCCGGCAAAGGTTTGTGCCGGAACGTCCGATCCGAAAAATCCGCCTAATGTCCAGGAGCCGGAGCACGCCAAACGGGCTGGTAAAGATGGCTTCGATTTGTGCAGTGAAAAGGATTCCATAAGGAGCCTGACATCAAATCGAGTGAGCTTCCAAAAGCTGGACAAAAGCCGGCCGCGAAAATGAAGTATCCTTCTGGGCTTGGGCCCAAAGCCATCGAAGCGAACGCTCCATTCCGTTCTGGCGCCGTGCCGTGAACGCTTCCGTCTCTGTCGCTCACTCTGTGTCCCGCGATGGGTGGGTTTTTCCTGGTTAATGGTGTAATGGTGACGCGACGCGCGCGGACATCCGTACGCAATTCCGCCGACATTTTCCGCCATCGTCCAATAGCGGGGGAGCGAAAAGCCAAGGGGTGTTTGGCAGCACGCGTGTGGGTGTTGTTTAGCACACCGAGAGAGAGCGAGAGAGAGAGAGGGTGCGTTGGCGCGAGCGCCCACAAAACCACAGCAAATATGGCGGCGATTCGCGTTGCAAAGCGAACGCAGCATCGTTCCGCGTTCGAACCGCGGCTTGGCGTTGGCCAAATCCGCTGAAAGTTACACGCAAAACGCTGCGTGCAAAGTGTCGCGTAAACTGTGAACGTACTGCCACGTGGTCGGAAAGGTGTGAAAAAATCGAAAGGACGCGGCCGAGTGGAAATGGTGTGCGGAAAACGCGGACTCCTTAACTGCCTGGTGCCCCGAACGGAACGGCCACAAGGCCACGCCACAAATGTGATGGGGAAGGTAAACAAACGAACTTTCCGATGGTGAAAATGGCTCTGTTCGACCTTCGACTGGAAGTGCTCGTGAATGTGGTATTAACTTATTGAAGCGATCAGCGCCCGGTGCAGTCCATCAGTTTACTGGTGTCCTTAAAGCATCGACCGAAACTACCCGGCATTTCATTAAAATATAACCTTTCAGATGCAAAAAGACAGGACCGCTCGCGCGGTTGAAGATAAATGGAAATTATTACTCGTCTATCTCCCGAGGCGGCGGAAAAGCCCGTGGCAGCTGGCCTCACGGTACCCGGTTTGATTGATGGCCGCACACATTTCCACCCGTTTTGCGTTTGCCGGTGTGGCTTCGCGAATGGAAGGAATAAATTTTTAATCAGCCGTACCAACCGAAACGTCGCGCATCGGCCGAGGCCCGGGTCCGCAGAAAGGACGAGTGTCGAGGCACAAGTGTCAGATCGTGGCGTGTGGGAAGTTTGCGTCCGCAGCACTGTCAGAGCCCGTGCAGAGAGTACCACAGGCTCTGGACAGGAATCGGAAGGAAAATGGTACAAATAATTCGCTGCGAAGCATGGCTTCGAGACTGGCGACTGGGATGCAGCCGCCGGAAATCCCTGAACCCTGAACGATGGCGACACCAACATTCGGGAGCGGGAGCAATCCCCAAAGCAGTGCGCGACATGTAAGATGCTGATGCTGTTTTGTATAGCACTTCCGGCAGCAAATGGAAGCCGGCTGCGAAACTGACAAACCCTAATCGATTCCATTAAATCGATGCACCGATGGAAGCGACACCGAGGACCTGACGATGGCGAGTGGCGAAGCAATCGAGAATCGTAGCGTTGCTGCCAGTTTTAATCAGCCATCTCCGGTGCCGGCTGCCGAACGGAACACGGCAAACGGACCATTTTTATGTTTGTCTACCCCGTTTTCCTTCCCCGCTCGGGCCACACTCTGCCAGTCGAAGGATGCATTAACACTTACCCAACGGCTGTGGGGCCAGACCAGAGAGCTGAGGTTTCACGGTAAAACACGGTAAAAGCGAAGCGCTGACGGTTGGTTCTCCGGCTCCGAAAAAAAGGCGGCATAATTTATGCATATACTGACTGGAGCCGAAACGGGCCGGGGGTCGACGAATGGTACGTGTCAGTATTGCCCCGAGATGTGTCAGTTTATCCATGCAATAATTTATTTAATTATTCAGCACCGGATTCCTGGCGTCCTGGCGACGGGCTGCACCGTGGGCTGCGGCCGAAAAACCGGCACAAACACGAAAACTGCATCAAACTGTCGGCCAGTTTAGTTACCGGACCGGATCGGGATACTTTTTAGTTTCTCTTCGTACCACCGGTAGTAGCCGGTAATGGCCAGTCTGACGGTGCGTCGATCCACAGAATCCGCCGATTGTCACCGATGCGATCATCACGTCCCGGGGTTTTGTGGAAACCACTTTAGCAATTACTTTAGCGGGCACGGGATAATTGGAACCGGATTGCCGGGACTGGCTTTTGCCATTTAGCCATCATAACGCGGTGGCCATCCTTGTCCCGGAGTCAGGCCATAATTTGCAATGCAAGTGCAATTGTGTCGTCAGTGTAACATATCGAACCTCGAACGCTGAGTGCATTTTAGCGTCATGCAAATGATGACAGGCGGTCGCGACAAGCTATCCAGGCCACGTGGCGAAGGCGGCATTAATTTTGACATCCGCCCCGCTGGATCGGTTATCAATTAGTGCTGAACTCAATCAAACTATTTTTTGATTCTTAGTGCCTGACAAGCTTTTAGCATTAGCTGCCCGGCGGTCAGTAGCGACCGAGAAGTGCAAACGGTGTCTATTTTTGAATCGACTACTTGAAATGCCAAATGTGATGGAAGCGATAGGATCTAGTTCTAATTTTCTATTTAAAAAAAACATTTACAATAAGCCAACGACGATTTGAAGAGGTTGAAAATGGCCTAAAATTAAACTAAAGTTTGAACCTGAAACATTAGTATAGTTGCAGTGGGTAAAATAAAATCTAAACACAAACAGATAAAATGCATCTAATCGAAAGCGATCTAAGTTAGGGACACTATCCAATGTAACTCTGCCCAGCGCTTTATGTACCCAATTACTGTTAGGTAGTAACGGTTGCCATTTAGCCAGCTACAAAGCGTACATAAGCATCGATTAAGCTGCGCTTTTGCTTATTTAAAGCGTGTTTGCGCACCTCCCTGCGAAACTTGCGTTTTTTTCGAACAACGTCCTCTGCTTTCCACATATGTAAGACAGTCCACATGATGGCCAATAAATTACACGATTTGGAGACGACTTCTGGAACTGGCCACTGTTTCGCGCGAATTGATGCAGGTCATTGTTATGTGCAACACGGACCACGGAAGGATTCGCGCACGTGCACTTACGGCGCAGTACATAGCCGCACCGGACCGCGTGTCCGGTGCGAAAGCTTCGCCGAGCTTTGTTAAGCTTTCGCGGAGATTCGATCGTTTGGCGTCAGTTGATTTCGAGCAGCGAACGCAGCGGGTTGTTTGCCTAGGTTTACCGTGACTCCTGCCACGATTGTGTTGTGAACTAAAGGTCTGCGTGTCTGTGTGTTTGTGTGCGTTTGTTTCAGTTTCAAGTGGAACAGGAAGTGATGTAGCGACGATGCTCGTAGCCAACCGCTCGCCGGTAAGTCAGTAAGCCCCAAGTAGGCCCTAGTATTTATCGACACGAAACCTTTGAACCCGAGCCAACCCGATTGGCGACCCGATTTCAGACGATGTGTTATTATAAAATTTTGATTGTTGCTCAGAAAGCCGTGCATTTGAAACCGTTCGCTTTCGAGCAGTAATCAAAGTCAAATAAAGCACAAGCACTACAGACCGATGTTAGAACGAAGCAATTGTTGTTAATAAAAGCCTGTAGCTCTCACTCCCACCGATCGTGTTTTCTTGCTAAGGATCCTCCTTTTGCTCCGTCACATGCACTCGCCTTATGCTCGCCGTTTTCGCATTGTCTTGACTCACTCGAATGTCTCCAAAAGTATGCTCCCCTAGCGGACTTTTCTCGCCAACGCTCCCTTCGATTTTCTTCGGCCAAACATCTGTGCACAGACACCTACAGGCTCGGGCGCTCTCTCGCTCGCCGGCACTGTTGGACAAATCGCACTCGGCCAGAGGCCGATCAGTCGATCGGCAAGTGTGAGCTGAGCACGAGCTACTCACTCACCCAGCCAGCCAGCCAGCCAGCCAGCCAGCCAGCCAGTGCACAGCTGGCGCAGTAAGGGCTAACCTTCAACGGAAAATTGATTCGAATTCGAAACGAAAACCAAACGACGACGACGACGACAACGTTGACGGCAAGAAAAGGACGAGCCGAAGCGGGAAATGCTTCCTGCGGTTGCCATTGGACGTCGTCAGTAAGCATTGTTTGGATTGGCCACAATATGATGGCATTCGCGCTGTGACTTTCAAGTGAGCCCGAAACGTGTTGTTTTTGGTGAGTGTGCGCCATGTGTGCGTTTGTGTGTTGGGGAGTGTGTTTTGGGGAAAAAATTGCGCAGGACACCTTCTTTTCTCGCTTCTCTCACCCACGGTTCCCAAGCGTTACAAGGTGATGTCCAGTTGCGAAAAGGGGTTGCTGGATGTGGAAAACTCTCGGATCAATCTTGATCCTCCCACGGTAACCGATCGGTCCGTTCCGACTCCCGATCGTACGATCGCGCAATTCGCGTTGCAAAAGAAGGACCCGCCGATTGGGCTGGCGGATGGTGCGCGGGGACGACCTGTTGTGTTGGCGCGCAGTTGCGTAGCGTGCGCGGACTCGCGGTGCGCATTGTTGCGCGTGAGTTGTAGTAGTTTCTCCAGGGGCCCGATCGCCAGCGTGCCCCGGACGGCCACTAAAAATAGTACAATTCGGCCTGGATTTTCAGCACCCGGTGTGGGGGGGGGGGGCGCACTCGGGGTCGCCCCGAAGATGTCGCCGCTCGCGGCGACATTCGTCGCGATTCCGCGGGAGACCCGCCGGGCGGATTTCGTTCTATTTATTACCAGAATCCGTGGTCCGGACGGTCCGCGGTTCGATCGCGATCGCCTCGAACTTCTCCCGTTCTATCTCTCTCTCTCTCTCATGCACGCACACATAGACAGGCTGCTCTTTTCTCAACGTTCACGATCGCGTGCGCTCCGCTCGTGTCCGTAGTCCATTTTCACGCGAGGCCAGTGCGGTGCATGGCTTCGGGCGAGCTTCAGTCAGCTCGCGGTTCGTCCCGTGATGTGAGGTTGTTGCTGCTCAGTTGCAGCCGCCACCGCGTGTCCGAGTCTGCAGACGAGTCCAGTGCGCGCTGCTAAACTTCCCGGCAGGGGACTATCTGGGGCGCGCGCGCGCGAATAGTACGCGAACGTGTGGCGTAGCGTCGCCGTTCTCGGGTTCCCTCGGTTGGTCCACTAAGTCCAAAAGGTAATTAAAGGTCCGATACGGCGTATCATCGGCCACGAGGCGGGGGGCCCGGGTTTATGCGAAACACCCCGGATCCTCGGATCCCTCTGTTCCAAAATAGGACGCGGATGACAGGCAGACGGCATCGAGCGGCGCCGATCGGGACTGTTCCATGTGCGGGGGATACAAGTGTGTCAGCGTGTGTACATGTGTGTGTGTGCCTGTAACTGTGTGGTCGCGTGGTGGACAGTGCGCGCCAGTGTGTCACTTGTAGGTGATCGTCGCAGAGGCGCAGTGATCTTATCGGCCTCTAGCGCCCCGGGCCTAGAGTGTATTTTTGGAACCTTCCCGCTCCACGGACGGACGTCATGTCCGTGTCCGGGCCCGGGTCTGGGCGCGAGCGAACACGTGCGCGTCCGGCGGAGCGGAGTGGACACGGCCGACCGAACGGCCCGGACCGTCGCGCTGGAGCAGTGCCGAAAGAGTATATTTGGAACACACATCTGTGACATCTGCCGCCGTTCGGTTCCCTGGAAGTTGGTTCAAGAAATTAGTGGTGCGAGAGATCGTACAGAGCGGCCGACCAAACTGTGTAAGAGTGCGGCGTGTGGACGAACGGGTTAGCGAACCCTTGGAAGGGTTCATCATTTTCTGTCATCGTTTTTAAGAAATTAAATTCCCACCTTGCTGGGAGGAGGATTCCTCCGTCCCGGATTGACCGGAACCTTGAGTAGCTGTCATGTTATGTCAAACGATACACCGGAACCGGATTACTTGGTGGCAGACAGCCCGAGACGGCCCGGAAGTGCACAGCGTTTGTCCGGACCGGGACCAGACCGGGCGGATGATGATGATGATAGTTGCAATCCTGTACACTATCCTCGACGAGTGTCGGCCCCCCCAAAGGAGCCACCGGGGCCACCCGATGTTCTGGCCGATTGAGTTGATTCAATTTCGACGACGACGACGACGACGACGAGAGAGCAACGGGGGGGTTAAAAATAAACTTAATTCTACTTTATCCATTCGCGACCGACCGAAGAATAAATCACACCGTCGTCGTCGTCGTCGTCGTCGTCGTCGTCGGTTCGGTCCGGCTCGGTCCGTCCCAGCGCCAAAGCATCTTCGGCCACTACAATCCTCGCCTTATCCTCGGCCAGGCCAGGCTGTGTTGGTGGCCACACGGCTAAGCGCGAGCTGTCCGACCCCGTGGAGGGAACGGAATGCTCACAGGACACACACTTGTCGCCTGTCTGCCAGCCGGCCAGCAAGGAAGGCGGAATGCCGGAGCAGAACCCAATAATAGTAGCATAACCAACAATCCTCACTCGCGCCAGACCGTGGCCGTCTGACTCGACCAGACTCGAGCCAACGCTAATGCGGACATCCTGGATGCCTTTTCCGCGTGGTCGCGCATGGAATTCTTGTCCGGATCGGATCAAGTCCGTGCTCTGGACCAGAATCCAAAAGTGCAAGAGTGAAGGACCCTTCTCCATCCACCAGTTTCCCCAATTCTTCTCTCTCTGTGTCCACAACTGCCCACTGCCCAGAGTAACCAACAAGAGCGAAAAGTCCCCAAGAAATCTAATCCCATCCCATTGCCACCGTTTCGTGCGTGATTGATCGCGATCACCGTCGTCGCGCCGGGCTGCGTGATGTGACATAATCCTGCCTGCCCCCCGGTTGTTGTGATCGTTTTCCACGATCGCTCCCTTCTGCGCCTCCTGTCAATCATTCGGTCCCTTCGTCGTACGACGCTCTCTCTCTCTCTCTCACACACACTGTTCGTGGCCGAAGGAATCGTAAAAGACCTGTGACCGGCAGCGGCAGGCGAGCAGATTGCAGCAGATAGGAATCCAATTAAAGTGCGCGAACGGGGCGACATCGGCGGTGATCCGGACTGGTGGTCGGTCGGTCGGTAGGTGGCCGGCCGGCCCCGTGTGGCGGGAGGTCCTAAAAATACACTGGACTCGGAGCGGCTCCACTGGCTCGGGAGCGATCGCGGAAAAAAAAGGAACGCAAAACGAAACGACACGGTGGACACACGGACACAACAACAAACCCACGACGGGGCGAACAAACACTGGGCCGGGACCGTAATGGAGGCGCAGCACTAACTTCCTCAATCCAATTGGAGAACCACGCCGCCCGGTTCCTGCTCTCGCGAAGGGAGCACTCGAGCACTCGTGCATTTTCCGCGACAGAAAAGTCGCGGTGAGTGGCGCAGATTGCTGAACCATGTGTCACATGGCCGGGGGGTCCCTTTTTCGCTGCCATTCCCTCCCGTATGGTTGTTGCTCTCTCTCTCTCTCTCTCTCTCACACTCTTTCCCTTGGTTGATACCAAGCTGATCGTGCTGATCGTGAACGTTCCAAACGATTTCCGGCATTGTTGATGATGCACCACGATCGATCCTCGGGCTCGAGTTGAACTTCTGTTTCGTTTCCGGTAGATCACCGCGGCTGTCACCTACCGATCATCGATGATCATTCCGGGGGCACGTGGGGAGCCCTCGGAGCTGAATGTAAACACAGACCGCGCACCCAATCAGCGCGGTGTTTGATACGCGGCCGAAATCCTTCTTGAAACGGGCGGTGGCCAACAATCCCAGGTCCCCGCCCCGCGGGGGGCCCAGGAGGTGTGAGTGTGTTTGTGTCTGTGGTTCGCATTGTGTATTTGCACACCACTGCACACACTCAGACGCACGCACACACGGTCAGGGGACCGTGGCCGTTAGCCGCATTATCAGCTTCTTTAGCTTTTGTCTTGAAAGATTTATTTTAAGAAATTCTATCAGCAGCGGCACCCTCGCGCGGGAAGGTAAGCGGCGGGGGAGGGGGGGGAGCGGCAACCGCCCAACCAGCCTCCCCCCCCCTCACCCCACCGCAGGGCTAACCTTTCGCGCCGCCAGCGGAGCGAGCGGAGAGCATGGAAAATTTAAAAATATAAATCCGCGCTGACTGACTGACTGAACGGAGCGGCCGCGGGGTCCGGGCCAGGCCGGGGGGCCAGCGGCGGGACAGTGGCGGTGTTCCGTGTGTCGTTGTGTGCGTTGTTTTCCCGCATTGTTCGGGCCGGGCTCGATCGCCAGGCTGGCCTCCTCGTGTCTCGCGCTGGGCCCGGTGGCTGGTATTTTTGTGTTCGCTGGCCAGCCAGGGTCCGCCAGGGTGGTCATCGCGGTCGGCGTCCGGCGCTGGCGACGGAGCAGCGGTGGGCGGAGGGGACGGCCCCTGGTGAAGCAATAAAAAATGTCACACCACACACGCGCGGCGACGGTGGTTTATGTGGCCGCTGGCTCGCTGACTGGCTGTTATTTGTGCGCCGTGTTTATCCAACCACAGGTTCACCGAGATGATCCCCGCCGCGCGCTCTCGAGGGGCAGTTGAAGTTTGCTTTCCTTTTGCCCCGATGAGCACTTACGGCATTACGTAGCGAAACAACCGGGACTGACTGCCGCTCGGGTGCCGGCTGTTTCTCGGAATCCGGTCCTTCCACGCCGAGCGCCGTTTGTCCTGGCGACAGCGGATGGCGGCTGCGAGTGTTTACTGTGCCAAAAAGATAAGTACCCTTTGGCCACGCAGTTTGGGTCGATGGTCGGCTAACGTCCGCAATCGCCCTTTCGTGACGATTCCATCGAGTGCAGTTTGAACGGAAACGGCCTCCGTTGATCATTCGGCTGCGTTACAAAGGAGTTATGCGTTACAAGTGTTATGTGCTGCTTTAGTTGATTGCCCGTTTGTTGCTGGATAGCGATGATGGCCACTTGCTTCTTTACTTCCTGGATTGATTGCGACAACACGATCAAACGCTTGTGTAAACTTCAAATGGGAAAAGCAATCGAAAAATTGAACTATTTATTTCGTAGACTACCGTTACCGAGTTGATTAAAATGATAAGTGCATTGCTGGGTTGGCAGGTGGAAAAGAGATGGTAGAAACAAATGGCTAAACACTATAAACTCTCCATAAACTGTGGCTGTAAACGCTGTAAGTTTGAGATGTTTATGAATATTTATTTCAAGAAAACAATCGAGACAGACTGGACTGCATTGTTTTAAATGATAATCCACAGGTTTCGAGGCTACCTTTTGCAATCGGGTCGGCTGGACTGGATCTTATCAAAAGCAGGGTCGTACATTCATAATTGAACTGACCGTAGTATAGTTTGGAAGCATCAGCAAAATGTTGATCGAAAATTAAATAAGTAAAAGCATAGCAAAGTTATCCAAAACCGTCGTGTATCGTAGACAATATCGTCCAAAAAGTTGAAGACCATTAGCACGAAAATGTTGGTGTCAAGTTCATAGCTTGCATCTCCGTTGAAATTTCTTTAATTTCTATGGTTTTTATGAAATAGTAGCGCTATCCGTAAAATGGCGCATCCAAATCAGATATGCCAAAACGTAGTCTGATTATTCAGATTCAGATTATTACAAAACACAGTCAACGGGCAACGTAGTTTGATTTACATATTGTAGAACTAACTTAGAGTTTAGAATTAGTAGCTCAACTAATCAGACCAGGTAAAACGAACTGAATAAGGCGCATATTAAAGTTAAAATGTAACGAAAAACGGTTATACGAACGACAGAGAGCTAGTAACGGGTCGTTATGCCGGGTCAGAGACGACCGCGCATCAATTCTAAGTTCAGGATAAGAGCAGAAAGTATGACGCTCTATCGGTGGTTACTCTACGCAGTACATCCACAGGAGTTGGACACGCATCTACGGTGCGTGCCGATTCCGTGTTGCTTCTAATCCAAACCTCACGCTGTCAGGCCCATTTGCCGTGCAAAATTGCTGAGCCGCTGACGCCCGTGAACATCTTCCGCATCGATGGGCCGCAGCGGCACCTAAACAACCTCCTTGCAAAACAATAAATAAAAACCAGACCGCCAGGGGCCAAACCTGGCCGCCCACTTGGTGCTGTCAAACATTTCCTGGTCGCTGCCTTCCGTATGATTCACCTTCCCACGGGTGGGACGGACGGACGAGGACGTTGTCTCCCGTGGCCCCACGCGAACCACCTTTGGCGTCCATTTTTTTTTTGTTATTGTTTTGATCTGATAATGCTAACTAAATGGTGAGCGAGAACATTGAGTATTGAAATCTTAACGGAAAATGGTGCTCCTCAAGTAAATACAACGCAATGCAGGGCGCAATATTTGCTCCAAGCAGAGGCCTCTGCGGCCACACCGAGGATTTTCGCCGAGGATCGACTTGTGCAACGATCGCGCGAGGAAAATCGGACCGCCTGATCGGTGGTGCGCTCGGGTTTTCCGCTTCCTCGGGCTCGCAATGCGCACAACAATCGCATCGCGGAGCCGCGCCGCGTGGAGAAAACTCTGCCCGAGCCGACCAGCTCGACCGACATTTGTTTCCTTTTTCTTTTCGTTCTCTCTCTCTGTCTCCCTCTTACTCTCCGTGTCGCTGTTCGGTGGATTCTCTCGACTCTGCGCCGGCCGACGGCTCGGCGGGCGAATTGCGTTATTTTTGATGCGCTTGTTTATTTCGGGCCGGCCGGAGGCTATCCGTCTTCGTCACGTCCGCTGGGATGGATCCAACTTTTTCCGCCCCTACGACGGCGCGATGGACAACCTCGGTGGCGGGGGGGGGAGGCTTTCTCCTCGATCGCGCCACACACAAACAGACACAGATCGGCTTGGCGATTCGAGTGAGGAACGGCCGAGACCGGTGCATTCCGATAGTGCGCTCACCCCCTCACCCCGACCGGGCCAGGCACCAGGGACGCCCCAGTATCGAGGAACCACCTCTCCCTTTCCGCCCCGACACGAGAGCGCCGACCAACAAGTGGTTGGATGTCTCTGGTCCGGTGCGCGGTGCGTTTATCACGTTTTTCGCGCAAAGTGGTTTCAAGTCCTGGGATCCTCGCACAGCGTGGCGCAATCGCACACACACACACACACACAGCTCAGGCCGGATTGATTGATTCGTCGGCGATCGGGCGGTCCGCGAGTGCTCGACCCCCCTCACGCCCCTTCCTTGCGGCTGCGTTTCGCGGATGACGCGTTCCTCGCGCAAATGCCCGAGGCAGCGGCGGCGCACGATTGGAATGATCCGCATTCTGGTTGATCGGTGGGCTTACTCCCCTACCGCCCCTCTCGGTGGCCTCCTCTCTCTCCGTTTGCAGTGCAGTGCCACCGTCCGCTCAAGTGACCTAAAACTGGCCTTTATTTTTAAAAATGGACGCCGCAAACACGCACACGCTCGGTGGTGGTGGTGGTGGTGCTATTGGCAGTGGAGTGCCAGGCGGGGCCACCGGTTCAAGTCCTCAGCAGTTCTGCCTTCGGTGGCACAACCATCAGGTAGGTAGACCGCATTCTCCTAACGGCTCCCAATGCCCCGTAACGCCTCGTAACGCATCGTAACGCCTCGTAACGCCTCGTAACACCTTTACAGGCAAGCCTACTGAGCTCGCTGCCGGTGCTGCTCGATCAGTCCCACCTGACGGACGTCACGCTGATGGCGGAGGGCCAGAAGATCAAGGCGCACCGGGTGGTGCTGAGCGCCTGCAGCACCTTCTTCTCGGAGCTGTTCCGCACGCTGGACGGCGCCCAGTACCCGGTGGTGGTGCTGCCGGGCGCGTCCTACCACGCCGTGGCCGCCCTCATCACCTTCATGTACTCGGGCGAGGTGAACGTGTACGAGGCGCAGATCGCCGTTCTGCTGTCGCTGGCCGAAACTCTCGGCATCAAGGGACTGGCCGACTTCAACGGTGTAAGTGTCCTTTCGCTAGCTCCTTCCACCCGTCACGTCACGCTTTCCCCGTCGTTTGCAGAACCCAAACAAATCGACCACACCGTCGACGGAGGCCTCCTCATCGCGGGACTCGGATGTGCCGTCGCCTTACCACACGATGAAGGTGTGCTCCCCGGACGATAGCTTCTTCCCCCGATCGGCCTACCCGTTCGGAGCGCCGATGTTCCCGCAGGCCCTCAACCTGGCGACGAACACCGGCACCAACGGGTGCCCGACGCCGGCCCACGCCAACAGCCACCAGCAACCGCCCAGCAGTGGCCACGCCAGCGAGCCACACCCACCGAGTAACGGGAGTAACGCCAGGAGCTTGGTGAATCACGTCACCGGCGGCCCGAAGCCGAGTGTCCCCACGTGCGATCTGTTCGGACGCTTCGGGCACGCGGAACGAAACGAGCTGCTGTCGGCGGAAGCCATGTGGAAGATGAACGCCGAACTGAATCACCTCGCCGAGGATGCGCTGGCCAAGGAGAAACAGTTTCAGGCGCACCGATCGAGCACACCGATCCGCCTGCAGCACCACCACCAGCAGCAGCAGCTCGACGTCACGCCCGGTCGTTCGGTGCTCCAGGAGTTCGGACCGGCCGGAAGTGACGGCTCGAAAGACTGTAAGCTCGCCAACGGGCCCCTGCTGCTGGAGCAGGTGAAGCTGAAGGAGGAAGACATGTCCGACACGTCCGCCCAACCGCTGGGCCAGTCCTACGGGTCCGTGCCGTCGACGCCGACGCCTCAAACGCCCGGCCTTGACGAGGCCGGGCGTGGTGGCCACTCGCACCCGCCGCCGGCCCGGAAGTCGCAGAGTGCCGCGGAAAACGCTGCCAGCAGCAAGAGGAAAAAGATTGAGAAAATCGCGGAAAGCCTACGGTCGCAGACGGGCTCCGCGGCCGAGGCGGCCTTCGCGGCGCTCCCGTTCGACAAGCAGCTCTACGAAACGTTCAAACTGACGGCCACCGCCAACACGAAGCTGCTGCCGATGCAGCTGTTCAGCAAGCCGCCCACGGTGACGCCGGTCAGCAGCACCACGAACCCGTACCTGGCGCACCACTTCCTCACCAACGAGAGCGCCTCGAAGACGCCGGAAAACTTTAGCCTCGAGTCCTCGCACCCGAACGCGGCCTCGAACACGAACACGCGGGGCTCGCCGGCCGCCACCACGCCGATAGCGACGGCCTCGTCGCCCTCCACGCCCGGCTCGCTGCATCCGCTGGCCCCGTCGCCCGGCACCGGTGGTTCCGCCTCATCGCACAACGAGCAGCTCATCAAAAGTCTCCACATCGCGTCCCAGGCGCAGGTGGCCAACAGTCTCGCGTCCGTCACCCAGCAGCCACACCAGCAGCAGCAACAGCAACAGCAACAGCAGCGGCCACCTTCGTCCAAGCTGTACGCCATGTGTGGCATCTGCAACAAGCAGCTGAGCAATCAGTACAACCTGCGCGTGCATTTGGAGACACACCAGAACGTGAGGTAAGCGATGGAGACGCCTGGTGGCGCACGGCCCCCTTTAACACTCTGCTCTCTGCTCGTCCCGTAGGTACGCCTGCCAGGTGTGTTCGCACGTTTCGCGGAGTAAGGATGCACTGCGGAAACACGTCTCGTACCGCCACCCGGGAACCCCCAGCCCGTGCGATCCGGAAACGAAGCGCAAGCGCGCCAAGGCCAACTCCTACAGTCAGATGGCCAAACAGGACGGAGCGCTGACCGAGCTGCAGCAACAGCAGCAGCAGCAAGCAAGCAACCTACTCGCCAACCTCACATCCCAGGGCGGAGCCATTCCGCTGCCGACGTTACTGCAGGCGGCCTCCCTGCAGTCGGCCATCGCGGCCCAGCAGAAGTCGGCGGCCCTGCTCTTCAATCAAACGGCGCTGGCATCGGTGGCCACGGCCAACCCATCGCCGGCCACCACAGCGGAACCGCTGGGATCGGCAGCGAAGCGCACGCCGGCGAGCGACAATTCCGGTGCGACGAAGGCAGATGACCCCGAGCCCAAGCCGGAACCGGTGGACGATGAGCCGGTTGAGCCGGTGGCGGGCGTGCAGAAATCCGACAAAGACATTTAAGGAGGGAACGGAACCTGGAAGAAGAACCAAAAGACCAAGCCCCAAACCGAACCGAAGCGCGGGACGGTTGTGGCCGCGGGCAGCGCGCGGGCTGGAATTATTTCACTGAAAAAGACATTAGGTTAACGAGTAAACATTATGTTGTAACACTAGCTCCAATTTGTTAGGGCGACGGGCGACGACGAACAGGACACCGAGACCCGCTCGGACACATTTCGTGTAGGCCGCTTTTATTTTTGCTCTCTTTGCGCCGATTAGAAGCCATTTTTTTTGTGTCCTGTGTAATATTTTGCTACCATTTCGACGACTCATTACGTTCGTTCCTTTACTTAATCTTGTTCCCTAGCTGTGATAGTAAGACATTATTTTGTATAGACCCGCAGCGTCCGAGCAGGAGCGACGAACCACGATCGGCCGCGCACAGACACAGCCCCTTCACAGTACATTGCGTCCAGTTTGTTGCGAAACCGTACGAAACCTTGCTCACTCAATCCTTCGGAAATCCGGCCACCGTCGCCGCAGATTGTGCCTTAATGGGTCGGGGCGAAGCGAGCGCCTTTGGTTTCACTACTAATAGTTACTACTACCTCACGATACCCGCGACGACCCACTTGACCGACACGCACGCATAGGTTTGACCATATTACGACGACAGTACACACCACACGCCTCATCAGCTGCGCTGGTAGAGGTCACTCGCGCTGAACACTTGAAAAGACATCTCCATCCCTTGTGAGAGTAAATTATTTCCCTAGTTTTTTGTGTATTTAGTTCTCATAGTTTGTAGCAGTATGATTTTAAGCAAGTGAGCCCGCCCTGGGGGTCCTCGAAAATCGTTTGTTTTACTTTCTTCTAGTCTTTGCCGTTGCCCTCCCTGTTCTTGGTTTTCTCTCGGTGGTTCGGGGCCCACCGGAAACGGTGGCGGCCCTAGGCGGCCTGGAGGGTGGACTGGTTGTTGTGGTAAACGGGGCAGAGAGTTTATGAAACGAACCGGAAACTTAAGAAAAGACAAAACCTACACGTATAAGCGAATAACTAGCCTAATCGAACCCAAGTTATACCAACTTGTACTATAGAAATATAGCGTTTCCTCGCCTCCCCCCCGGTGGAAGACAGGAAGCGAACTACTGTTAGACAAATGTTTTAATGTTACCACCACGAGCGTACGAAAGATGTAAACACGAACCAGAGCGAGGCGGAGGAGACCGTTTGGTCCGTTTTTGGTTCTATTCAACGAAATGGCCACACGCACACACGTAATCAAAACGTTTAGATAATTTCTTGAAAGAAACTTACCAAAACATTAATGCTGAACCGCTTCGCTTTGGTTTCGAAACGGGCATGATTAAGGATTGTTTGTACACTAATAACAGCCTAGGGTTACGAAACGTGAGTTTTTCATTTTTTTATAATAAAAAAGTTTGTTAATTATCTGATGATGCGTGCCACAATCGCTTTTTATCGTTTCCAGTGATTTTGTTATGTTCCTACGGAATTAGGCACAGAAGTAGAAACGAGTCAGAGTTAACACGAATCAATGGCGTTACAAAAGAGCATTTTGTGAAGCGGGATGAAACAGCCCTGGAAGTGTACCAATTAATTCGTTTCAGTATTGTTCGAGAACCGCAACCGTGTTAATTTTGTTCAAATTTTCGCAAAAAATCCTTAACTAATGATACTTAATACTGGAACCAATCGGTTGAATCGGTTGAAAACTAGAACCGTTTGAATCGGTACGCTCGGCTACAACCCTGCAACGCACCAAACGTCAAACCGTGCGGCGAGTGGAAGGCGCGAATACACGGTAATTCGGTCTGTTCGGTAAGTTTTTCGCAGCTCTTGCTTCTGCTGTGTCCTGTGTCGTGCTTAAAAATGTCTAAAAAAGGAGAAAAATTAACGGGATCGCCGAACACATTGCTCAACTATTTTGGCCGCTCGCCGGCAAGCAGCAAGAATTCCCCGAAACCCTCCACACCAACCAGCGCTCTAGCGAAACAAGTTTCTCAACGTGCCGGGCCGAAAGGATCAGACTCCGGCGACAGTACACCGAAAAGCAAGTTTGCGTTTAAAAAAGAGCAAACACCGGCCGTGAAACCTGCGCAAACGGCCGATGGCGCCGAGGACGATGAGGATGAGATTGTAGTCCACAAGAAGCGGCGTCGCGTCATTAATTTCGACGATTCGCAAGACTCGGAAGATGGTGAGGACCGTGAGAAGGCGCAAGCTAAGAAGGGCTCCGTCAAGGGCGTTAATAACAACAACGAAACCGAAAACGATCATGAAAAGACGTCGGAAAAGAAATCGTTTGATCTGTCATTGTTCGAGCGAACCAACGAAGATGATGATAGCGAGACACCGAGAAAGTCCAAACCCGTGAAGAAGGACGACGGTTCCTCCGGTGGTCCTGCGCAAAAGAAAATCAAGCTGGAAGAGAAATTGAATCTCGATAAGGACGAGCAGGGTGACGAGATAAGCACAGCATTGGACGAACCCATGGTGTGGAGCCACCAGAAGCTGGACTTTCTGAAGCCGAATAAAATTAAAGATATCCAGGGCAACCGTCCGGGCAGCGAGAAGTACGACGGTAGAACGCTGTTCGTACCGGATTCGTTTCTGGGGACGCTCACGCCCGTAAGACTCCGTTTCGCTCCCAAATTCGGCTTCCGTATTTCTTTCTTTGTCTCTGACCTGTTTAATCCTCTTTCGCTTTTCAGGCCATGCGTCAATGGTGGGAGGTCAAGAGCAAACACTTCGATTGCGTGCTGTTTTTCAAGGTTGGCAAATTTTACGAACTGTACCACATGGACGCCGAAGTCGGCGTAACGGAGCTCGGGTTCAGCTTCATGAAGGGCGAGTTTGCACACTCCGGATTCCCGGAGCAGGCGTACGATCGCATGTCGAGCACGCTGGTCGAGAAAGGCTATAAGGTGGCCCGGGTGGAGCAAACGGAAACGCCCGAGATGATGCAGGACCGGTGCAAGGAACAGCGGACCAACAGCAAGTACGATAAGGTGGTGCGCCGTGAGGTGTGTCAGATTACGGTGAAGGGCACGGAAGTGTACGGCCAGCAAGTGCGCATTACGACCAATCATCAGCCACGCTACATGATGGCGATCGTGGAAGCGGTTCGTCCCGGAGCCGGCAGTCGGTACGGTGTGTGCTTCATCGACACCTCGATCGGACTTTTCCATCTCGGCGATTTCGATGACGACAATCAACAATCGCGGCTGCTGACACTGCTCTCTCACTATCCACCGGTGCTGCTTCTACACGAACGTTCCGCCACCGGGTTTTCGGATGGTACGCAGCGGATTTTCAAAACGCTCCTCGCGAACGTACCACGCGAGGCGCTCACAGGCAACAGTCAGATGTGGTCTGGCGAAAAAACCTTGAAATATTTGGCAGAAAATTTCTACGGTGGCACCTCGGGCGAAACCTCCCAGTGGCCACCGGTACTGCGCTCTCTGATGGACGAGTCCGACAGCCTCGGGCTGACACCGAAACAATCATCCCTGCTGGCGATGAAAGCACTGGGAGGATGCGTGTGGTACCTTCAACGGTGTCTCCTCGATCAGCAGGTCATGCCGTTGGCTACCTACGAACAGTACATTCCGCTCGATGCACAACCGGATCGTGAAGCTCCCGCAAAAGATCGTGTCCGTGCGGCAAACGCGAACCGGTATATGGTGCTCGATTCGATCACTCTCAAAAACCTAAAGATCGTCGGTGACGAGAACTCATTGGTGCAGAAAATGGACCATTCTTGTACAAAGTTTGGCAAACGATTGTTCCACCATTGGGTGTGTGCGCCGAGCTGCGAGCGCGAAGTGATCATCGAGCGACAGCAAGCCGTCGGGGAGCTGATCGAGGATACTGCGCTGCTGCAGGATGTACGCCAGTTGCTTGGCCAGCTACCCGATCTGGAGCGTTTGGTGGTGCAGATCCACGGCTTTGGCAATGCGCGGTGCAGCCGTAACCATCCGGCCGGCCGAGCGATCCTGTACGAGGAGCACACGTATGGCAAGAAAAAGATTGGCGATTTTGTTGCGACACTGAACGGGTTCCGCTCGCTGCTCGCTCTTCCGACTCTTTTCTCCGGTGCCGGATCGGCGCTTCTTAAGCGCCTGACGCAACCAAAATCCCGAAACGGTGCATTCCCGCTGGATACGATGCAGAAGCAGGTGACGTTCTTCGAGAACGCATTCGACCACGAGCATGCCCTGAAAAGTGGTGTGATCGCACCGGAGAAGGGAGTGGACACCGAGTACGATACGGTCGAGCGGGATATTGAGTGCCTTAAGGGCGAACTAGAGGAGTACCGCGCCGAGCAAAGCAAGTACTTCGGATGCACGGTCGAATATCACGGGAACGATAAGAAACGCTTCCAGCTGGAGGTTCCCGAGGCACGCGCGAAGAAAGCAACGAGTGAGTATTCGCTCGAGGGCCAGAGGGGAGGCAAAAATGCGGTCAAGCGGTTCCACACAGACGAGACGCGCCAGTTTCTTAAGCAGATGATACAGTACGAGGACAAGCGAAAAGCTGTTCTGAAGGATCTGTCTCGTAGGATCTTTGAAAAGTTTTCCATCGAGTACGGCACCTGGAAGTCGTGTGTGGAGTTGGTGGCCACACTCGATGTGCTCACGTCGCTCGCTGAGTACGCCCGATCCGAGGGGGCCACATGTGTGCCGGAGTTACTGGAAAAGGCCTTACCGAATGGGAAGCCACTCATCGAGATCGAGGAAGGCATTCACCCGTGCGTTGTCAGTGACGTGGCGGAACGATACATTCCGAACGGGATTGAAGTGGGCGGCGAAGGCAAGGCGACCCTGGTGCTGCTAACCGGTCCCAATATGGGCGGTAAAAGTACGCTGATGCGGCAAGTCGGTTTGCTGGCCGTGATGGCACAGATGGGTTCGCGTATTCCGGCCCAAAGCTGCCGGATGACGATCATCGATCGCATCTTTACGCGTCTCGGTGCGAGCGATGATATTATGGCCGGACACAGCACTTTCCTGGTGGAGCTAAACGAAACGTCTGCCATTTTGAGGCACGCGACATCGGACAGCTTGGTGTTGCTCGATGAGTTAGGCCGAGGAACGGCTACGTACGACGGTACGGCCGTTGCCGCGTCGGTCGTACACTTCTTGGCTGATCTGCAGTGTCGAACGATATTTTCAACGCACTATCACAATCTGGTGGACAGTTTCCAGGACGATCCTCGCATCACACTCGGCCATATGGTATGCTTTGGGCTTGACGTCCTGGGTCGTGGGTGTTACTAACATTTTTTGACTTCCCTCGACCACCGCAGGCCTGCATGGTGGAGAATGAAGATGGCGATGACCCGACGCAGGAAACCGTTACGTTCCTGTACCGCTACAGTGCCGGAGCTTGCCCGAAATCGTACGGCTTCAACGCGGCCAAATTGGCCGGGATGCCAGCTGCTATCATCAAACGAGCGTACGAGGTAAGGAGACATCCGCCAAAAGACGTGTGCCATTTTCTGTAATCGAATTAATGTTTATCCCCTATCCGTAGCTCTCCAAAACGGTCGAAGCGGATGCACTGAAGCGTAAAATCATGATGAAGCTAGTGAAAAATGCGCCGCAGCAAGATATTAGGGATCTCGTCGTCAAGCTGAAGAACTGCCAATTTTAATCGCAGCAAAATATATCGGCTTGCGAACAATTTTACAACATTACAATACCTTCCCTCTCGTATACGCCCAGTAAGTATTATGTGCCATAAGTACAAAAGCTGAACTCCATCAGGAAAACCGGGAATAAGAATCTAGAAGCGAGTTCAACTCTCACACTGAGGTTCAAAAGAACCTTTGGAACAATAAATGTTACTTACAACACAAAACCCCACGGGGTACCGTTTTGGGAAAGCGAAACAAATGTGCTGGCCATTATTGGTTCTTTTCTACATCGAAAAAGACAATGTATTTTGAAAAATATTTCAAATTATTACACTGAGCAGAGAACGGAATAGATTTTTACAGTTTGTGTTTGAAGAGAAAAATTGAGACGAGTAGTTAGTGTTGTGTTCATACTGGTTCCAGGCCGTTCGCCGGCGCACTTCTATTTCGCACCCCTCCCTTCGGGTGCCTTACCTTTGAAAAGTAATAAATAATCAATCACTATTCCTGTCCGGTAACCGTGTACGTAACGAATAATTTAACTACCCAAACCAAACCTACGAAGTACTGCACCGACCAGTAACCGGGTGTGGCTTCCGTTGCTGTCCCTTAGCCTGTGTGTCGCCAGTTGCTCCCGGCTGCCTATCACTGCGCGAAGGAACTTTGCTATAATACATCTCTTTGGGACCGTGGGTTCGGTATCCGATGGCCACGGTAGTGGTAATAATGCTGATCAAATTCCTCGCCAACAAAAATCATGGTAAGACGCTCGTTCGATTCACTTTCGCTCATTCTTTGTGCGTTCCGTTGCCGTCCTTTTGACGCCACCACCGCTGGCGCCTTATCGCCGGGCGTCGGAGGAGGGTGACTTTTCCGGAGGATTGCGAGCCCGATAGTTGCGCCAGGAGCCATTGGTACAGACGCCCGGTCCGCGCCACCAATCGTTGATGTCCTCGTACCACTTTGGCTTCCGGAACGACGCTTCGTCGTGAAGCATTGCGCACACCCGGCACCAGTAGTACGTGTTGATGAACTCGCCCGTACCCTTCCACTTGAAGTAGGAGTTGTACAGCTCGTCGTTGCGATCGAGCAGGTGCAGGTACTCGGCCAACTCCTTCGGTGACGCGAACTCATCCACGTGGATGTACGACTTCTGGGGTGAGCTGGCCTCGTAGTCCTCCGGGCGGGCGCCCATCACGATTGGCAGCACGTTGCGCGTTAAGGCATTGACGAAGAACTTCTCCGTGATGTAGTCCTTGCAGTTCGAGTTCTCGAACGCGAGATAGAATTTGTAGTCACGGTCCAGTATCTCGAAGCACCGCTCGGCCGTGCTACGCGAACACTTGAACGTCCCGCAGGCACCGTAAATGTCAACCTGGAATGTGGGAAAACGAAAGGGTCATCGTTCAGGATCGTTCGCCCAAAAACGAAGGACGCCACCGTTCGACGCACCGCAATGTGCTTCTGCAACTCGTGAGCATACTGGAGGCGCCCGTTCCGTGCCCCACAGTTCGACACGAACCACGCCACTTTGCGCGTCTTGTTGAGGGCATAGTTTCGATCCTGCTCGATCTGTCGGATACGCGGATCGAAGTATTCCCACTTTTCGTACGGTGCCACTATGTCACTGTCCTTTCTGGAAGGGATAGAATGGGAGTGTGTTACGCGATTGAAAGGCCACCGGTTCCGGGCACCACCCACCTGTAGGTGGCGGTCCAGTTGAAGACGTCCGGGTACTTGACATGCTGCGTGTGGTACGGGCACTCGAGAAAGTACATCATGTAGATCTGGTAAGGCGACCGCGGCACGGAAGGTGGAATGAAGTGATCCTTGTACAGCACCAGGTCGGCCGTTGCCGCCTTCTCGCGCTGGGCCGTAATGGAGCAGGTCGAAACGGGGCACTTGGAGCTCAGGAACACGTCCCGACCGGCCTTCACGTTCCACGGGCTGAGCCCGTTGTAGACGAGGATCGTTTTCAGTTTACCCTTGCGCTTGATTGTCTCGTAGTTCGGCGGAACGAACATGAGCTGATTGCTAATCCGGTCGCCACGGGACGTTTCGCTCGGCAGCAGCCGGGCGAGTCGCTTGTTGGTTTTGCGATTGCGCCGCGCCGCTTTCGGGTACCGCATGCCCTGCGTGAAGTACCACGGCAGATCGCCGGCCGTGAACGAGTCTTTCGCGTGTTCCTCGGACCGGGCCCGGCCGTAGTCCGCCACGATTTCGTTTTCCTTGCCACCCGCACCCCGATCGCCGGTGTCCGGTGCTTCGGTGCTGACCGTAGGCTGGAGAATACAGAACAGAAATCTTCGTCAGCGATCATCGTTCCGCCCTTGGTGAACCGCCCGCGGCGTGATACGATCACTGAGCACGAACCGCACGCCACTGGCTGATAATTATATACCGGGTCATGATGGTCACAACACCAAAATGTGGCGTTGTTTATGAAATGATTAGACTGTGGTAAATCGTGACACAGCGCACTAACCTCATTGCGCGCGTTAGTGTTTTCCTCTAGCTGGTACTCGTCCCTGGAGTACAGCACGTGCGGTGCTTTGCCACTCCAATCTTTATCTCTGTAACAAGAAAGGTCAACGGTGTACCAACGGTCGCCTGCGTCTCTACCAACGGAATCATTACCTTAAATTGAACACTAATAATATCAGTACGGCGAAACATAAAACAAGGAAAAAACATTTCTTGGGCGACACTTTCGACAGTCTCATCCTCAGTGCATTGCCGCCACTGCACTGTGATTGATTGATTTTTACGCTACCCTAAGGGATCGGGAGACGGGACAGGAAGAGGGCCCCGTTTCTTCCTTTCCGGTTCGCCAAGCACTACCGGGACGCACTACCACTTGGCGGCGCACGTGGGCGATACTTCACTGGAAGAGCACCGTGCCATCCGGTTCTTGCCGATCGTCACTATCCATTGCTGCAGATCCGATCACTGGCAACGGCCCACGATCACTGTTCGGTCCACAATCGCAAAGATTTTTGAGCTACAGTTTCGCGGTGGGCGGATTCTTCCTTCGGCCAAACGCATTGATATATCTCGACCGGCGCTCTCGCGCGAGGTGGCTATCGCGCTTCTGCTTGCTCGTTATGCTGTTCTCACTTTTTCCAGCATTAGCATGCCTTTTTTCCTGCATCCCAACGCACTGCCCAAAATGTCGGACCCTATTGCCTGCGGTGTAGCGTGAGCTATCGAAAAATTGACTCAATTACTATTTCTCATTACTTTTTGAACAATGTACGGGCCCAGCGGGCCACCTGGCCGGGTGCCATTTTCACGCCACAAAAGGGTGGCCCCGCACGATGAAATAATAATCAGCCATCCAGATCGAATTCAGTTGGAGCGTGGTGTACGCGTGTCTGTGCGCGCGGTTTTTTTCTGTCTGTGCCTACAATACCCTGCGACTTGACCACCAATTACGGGCGGGCGGGTGTTTGGAGCGCAGTGTTGACCCCGTTCAAACGCGCAGATATTCGGATCCCGCGGGCGACCAGATTCAGTGATAATGGTGATTATTTCACAGTTGCCTGACCACAACAACCTTGTCGCCGCCGCGCCACTTGTCGCTGTTTCGCGAACACCTTCAATTGGATTTTCGGGGTTTTTCCGAGACACCGAGATTGCTTGTCTACCGCGTTAACTGGGCGAAGGTTTCATAATTCTCCCTTCCGTGTACACACCCCAATGGTGTCGGTTTTCGTTGCATAAAACACTCCTTCGCTAGCCTGATTTTTCACTCACTCACTATCCGGAAATGGCCACAACTTTCTAGTGACTGATACAGATCTGATATCGCTCTCGAATCGTCTCAGAACAATCCTGTCAGAGCCCACTCGGATACAGTGTTTTTATTAGCTTCCGAAACACCGAACCACGGTTCGTGCAGACGGACGTAACATTTTTCTCAACCGACCAACCGTCCGCGGCCGTAATGTTCACCAATGTTCGCGGCCGTTTTTTTACTACGCTCCCATCGAGATTTTCCAGAGCGCGAAGGGTGAAAATCTACGTGGTACGTGGTTTATTATCCTTGCTGCTCCCCCACCAATACCAGTGCGCCGATTCCGCGGCAAACCCACACATACACTTAGGCGAGTCTGCTCGAACGCAAGGATGCCGAAAACAAACACGCAAACGCACGTGCGCATGCAAAAAGCACTCGGGTCCTTCGAAACGATTCGCACCGATCGAGTATCCTGACAGTTGAAACCGGTTGCGAGCGAACGATGTGTAAAAGCGAGAGGGTCGCGGTCAGGGTGTTGGTGCACGAACACAACGCAACGTTTGCGCCCTACTGCCGAGGGGAGGAAAATCCTTGCCACCCCTCTCGAGTGTGCCATGTGCCCGTTACGCTGAGTGCTGCCTTGTTGCGGAAGACAACGAATACCCAAGGAATCCCACGGTGCTGGAGCAATCGAAGAAGGATCAGATTGACTGCTTGCTCGAAAGAAACACCAGTGCAGTTTGTAGCGTTGACTTTATTTTATTGACTTCATTCACGTAATTTTGTTATTGCAATTCAATTGGAAACATGTAGTCGTTAGTATAGTTTGCGTTACTAGTTTACTCCCGTATTCGCGCGTTTCCGCCGTTCCGATTCTGTCCCGAGCGTCCCGGACAAGAACCGCCTGGTGTCCTGTTCGTTTGCGATAGTAATAATTTAATGTACGTGTCTTGTGAAGAATGTGATACTGCCATTCTCGGTTCGCAGTCCCACTGCCCGTGGCGGATCCGTCCTCCTGGCCGTTCTTCGTTAAAAGATCTTTGTTTTCGTCCCCATTCCGATTCGAGGAGCTTCACGGCTTGCTTGGTAGGATGGTGTTTGAAGGGGTCTTCTGGTGGCCTGGCCTGGTTTCGCCACTGAGTATATGTGTAGTAACAATACGATTGATGCTATCCAGCTATTTTGCCTGCGCTTCGTTTAGATGTAATTTAAATATTTCTTTTTATCTTGATTTTTTACTATGCTTGGTTTGCTAAGGGTGATTTGTGGCAAATCATTAGAATATTTAATGCCCACTCCGCCACGACGCCTCTGCAGTTACTACAGCACGCAATGGAGGAAGAAAATCACTCCTTTACTAGCCTAGGTTGGATTTTAACATATTTTGCAACAATTTGTAGTTCCGTTGCTTGCGCTAATTTCACTCGCTGCTACGTCGCCGCATCGGTTTCATGCGCAGGGATCAATCTTAATCTTCCAAGAGGCACCCAGTCAACGCTGGCAACAACGTGTGGCCAGGGGATGTGGACAAAAGATTAAATTCACGATCCGCGCGCCCTACTGAACTGCTAGTATGGTAATGTCATCACGATTCCTGCGCTCAGAAATCAAATCCTTCTCGCGCGCTTCGCTCAAACTGTACCTTCGGCCTTGCCCACTTGGGCTCGTAATGCATTTAACGTCTTAATCGCTAATAGTGCATTTTATTAACAAAAAAGAAAGTAATGGTAAACGAATATTGTAAGCTTGCTACATACGATCTTAACACATACGGGAAACAATCGGTGTGTACCGCGGCGGTCCCCGTTTAAACGCGCCGGCCAACACATATCAGAAATTCACGGTGCGGGCTCGCGGAATAAGATGGAACCTTAACATTTACGGGTTTTGATATCTTTACAGTGTTCAGCGAAAAACTCTATCGGACCTACAGCGGTAGAGAGGATAAAATGTTCTTTTTTGTTATGTTTTCCGATTGTGTGTTCTTTTCCATCCAGTGGGATATAGATGCACGTTTTAAAAGAGTTTGCGCCCGACAATGGACACGTCACACGAGAGCAAGCTCCTTTTCTAGAGACGGCCAATCCCGCCCCAAACAAACTATGCTGGTCCGCAACCAAACGGTGCCAATGTCTTAATGTCGGTGCCTACTAGGATAGAGCGGACCGAGGAAAAAAAAGTACGAATCGTGCAGTTCAAAGTGGTAAACTTTTTATCGCAGATCGGGGTTGTCGTTGGCCTGTTTCTTGATTCTGAGTAGGATCGTTGTGTACCACTGATCCAGCCTTGAGATGCTGTCGTACTCCTTGACGGCTTCGGTAAACCCGTCCACGTTCTGTTCCTCCAGGTGCTCGCAAAGTGTCTGAAATAAGCAAACATTGTGAATCAGACACGTTGCATAGCACGGGGCGCGCTATGCCTACCTTCACCAGCTTGTATTCTCGCGAATCCTGGAATGCCGGGTATTGTTGTGCGTATTTCTCCATCGCATGTTGAGCATTCAGCAAATCGACACTTAGGTGGCAGAGAGCGGCACGGAAGAAGTATTCCTTGGCGCTGTACTTGAGCAGCGAGCTGTCCAGGCACGATCCGGCGACCTGCTCGTAGATCTGTATTGCCTTTTCGTAGTCCTCCAGCTGGGCCGCATATTGTGCCACCTTCAGCATGCATTTGTTGGCCGAACTGGTCGACTCTTCGCCCTTAAAGTAATCGGCCGCCTGCTCGTAGTGCTGCACGGCCCGTTGCTATGGAGACGGAGCAAAACCCAATTCAGTGAACGCAGTGCGCTTCGACGGGCATCAACACACATACCAAATCGTTCGCCTCGTTTTCGTACATCTCGGCGATGCTCTGGTGGTGTTTGGCGGCCATTGTAAACCTTCCCATGTCGGTGTAAATATCGATTGCCTTCAACAGGCAGTTAACGGCTTCGTTTGGATCGGTCTACAAACAATAGCGTCAAAGAAAGCCGATTAACAAACAACTCATCGTTAGTATTCACAATGATGGACGGATTGTAGATTACTTTTTTGTAACAGTTGGACGCATCCACGTAGTTAGTGGCTGCATCGTGCCGACTGCCTGCCTTGGCATGCAAATTGGCCGCCTCGCAGAAAGCTGACCCGGCCTGACCCCACTTTTTGGCCATCTTAAACATATTTGCCGCCCGCTGGTAGCACTCGACCGCTTCCTCCACTTTATTCGAGCCGCCACTGTGCAGAATGAATCAGAACAAAAAAACAAGACAACGTATCATTAGTGAAAGGGTGGAAAAAACAATGACGACGCAGATGATTGCAGTGAATATTATCGATTGTTTTAGCCAACCACACCGTGTCACCCGCAACACAAAGATCGTGCATTGTGCGGTAATTCACAGACGACACCCTGTCCATAGGCGTGACACAGATACGAGTACTACCGAGCGCTAGAAGTGTGAATCCAGCGCAAAGGTGACCCCGGAACTGGACAAATTCAAATTGTGACTCATCGCGGACTCGCTCCCGCTTTCACCAGATTGTGCTGATAGTGATCTGGTTGTCCACCGCATACCAATGATCACAAGGGCAACGGAATTGACCTACCCAAATAGTGATCCAAAGAATCCTTTGGACGAATTCAGCTTCTTTTCTGCCTCCGCAATCAGCTGCATTGCTTTTTGTTCGTTGTCGGCCATGATGACGATTGCACAGATTTGTTTTCCTACACAGCACGATGTTAATACTTTCTAATTTTCCACACAGTAAATGCCTTTTCTTTCCGATGACGATTGTGCTCCGCTCCGTGAATCTTTCAACTTTGAACGGGAAAAGTTGTATTATTGATTTTTCATTCCCCTGGACTACGGAACGTATCAGGAAACTGTGTATTGCGGTATTCCGAGGGAAGGAGGCAGGCGCGATTGTCAAACGAATGTCAACACTCACAGCAGAGTGCTGTCAGTTCACGCAGGATTAGGTTTCTTTCCTTAATTTAGGCAACAAATATAAAAAAATGTTGGCAACACGCTACATAAAACATTACTAGCTATTTTAATTCTCCAGTTCCAATAGGTTTATTGCACTTTTAAAATGTTGGGACTGCTGGCAAATTTAACATCACCCTGTTTTTCATTGTACGCGTAGAAAAACATTACGATTGTCAAAATCGGGCGTTGCGTTGATCTTGTACATAAACAAAACAATTGTTGCCGGATTGGTTCACGGACGGATTTCCCAACACAAGGTTTCGGAACCATGCAAACCAGTCTCATTAAACTGCGGTCTCAGTCTCCGCTTTACGGCCAGCTGGTGATCGGTCCGCCCGGTGCGGGTAAGACAAGCTACTGCCACAAAATGCAACAGTTCCTCGATAAAATTGGCCGCAAAGTGGCGATCGTCAACCTGGATCCCGCCAACGATAACATGGAATACACAAGTGCCGTCGACATCATGCAGCTTATCACGGTACAGGACGCGATGGAGCAGTTCGCGCTCGGTCCAAACGGAGCCCTCATCTACTGTATGGAGTTTCTGGAGACCAATTTCCAGTGGTTGCTCGATCAGTTGAAAAGCATCGACTGCAGCTACTTCGTATTCGATTGTCCGGGTCAGGTGGAACTGTTTACGCACAATAATGCGTTGAAAAACATTTTCGGAAAGCTAGAGCAACTCGGATACCATCTTTGTACCGTGCACCTGATCGAATCGCAGAATTGCGCCGAACCACACAAGTTTATATCGTGCCTACTACTCTCACTGCACACCATGCTACAGATGGGACTCCCGCATGTGAACGTCCTGAGCAAAGCGGATCAGCTTAGGGAATGCGAATCTCGGTTGCCGTTTAACGTGGAGTATTACACCGAAGTACTAGATCTAACCTACTTGCTAGAGTGCATGGAAAGTAGCCGGTTCGGCAGTCGATTCACGAAGCTAAATGAGGCCATCGTCTCGATGGTGGAAGATTACAGTCTAGTGTCCTTCCTGTTGCTCGATTCCCATCGCCAGGAAAGCCTTCTAAGGCTCAAGAACGCGATCGACAAAGCGAACGGTTACGTGTACGGAGCGGGAGAGGAGAAGAATGTGAACACACTGCTCGCCTGTGCCGTCGGAGCGGAAACGGAAACGGAACGGATGGAGCGCGACTTGGATCCGTATCTTAGGTAATGTGAGCTGTAAGACTGAAATATAATTACCAGCAGAAACCAATTAGATCCTTTATTGAAAGCTGGATCAAACCTTCTGTACGTAGTTTGCGAAGAAAGAATTGCACACGTTCGTCCCGGGCGTCTTACGCATTTTGCACCAGGGTGGGTTTCTTCACCTGTCCCGCAAAGAGTATCGTTCGTTGCGGTCGATCCACAATCATGAAGCCGAACGGTCGGTTGGCCAGAAAGCGCGGTGGCGTGGCTTTATTCGCAAACACACCAATCGTTGCTGTTGCCGCCGTGGTTCCCTCCTCGTTGACAATTATTTTGGACTGCTGTATGACGCTGCTCACGAAGATTGCATTTAACTCGGAAATCTTGCTAAAGTTGGCGTACCCCGAGTCGAACGCTTCGTTGATTCCCATCTGGAGCGATACCGAAAGCGAAAGCTATCTAGTCTCTTTCCCCGCACAAACACTACGGGAACCGAACAAACGAAAACACTCACCTGTTTCAGCACCGGTATTAGGTTGTAGTCGGAGTTAAACTCGAACCGCGGCAAATGCACCTCAACCTCGTCGTCATCAAAGTCGATTAAGCTTCGATCGAGTTTCTGGAATACGTGGTCCATATTATAGTTTGCCAGCTTCCGGATCACCTCCAGCAACGGTACACCCTTCCGGGGCATGACGAGCATCATGCTAAGACGCTTATCGGCCCCGTACGGTAGCTCGAGTATTTGCGATTCCAGTTCCTTGTAGCCAGCGAACGGAAAAATGCCTCGCTGGAACATCATGTCCACCATCCCGATCGTTTGATCGTTTTCATCATAGAACGGCACTTGCGTCGTGAACGAACGATTGAAGGGAAGCTGGAATCCAAAGCATAGACACGTTACGTTTTAGTTACCGGCACTAAACTCTGTCCCTCCGCGAATACTAACCGTCCATTGACCCTTGAAAAAGAGCACCGAAAGCATGATCAGTTTGGCTTCCTCCAGATCGCTCTTCTGTATTGCGTTCGGGATGTTTCCGTTTGTCGCCTTTGAGACCAACTCATTGATACGCTGGTACGTTTGCTGGATATTGGCAAAGTTCATCGGCTGCAGTACCCTCGGGTCGTAGAAGTGCTCCAAAGTCGACTCAAAATCCTTTGCTACCGGACGATTCTCGTCGGTTATTACGTACTGTGCCGAAGCCAACTCCACATCGTTGCTGTGAAAACTACAATGCAAACGCATTTAAGTCAGATCAGTAACTTGTACCGGTCTCCACCAGATACTCCGTACTTAAAGCTGTCTGTATACGGTTTGTAGAGTGTCCGGATTTGCACTTGCTCCTCGACATTAAGCGCTTCCAGTAGCTCCTTCAGCGTTTTCCCGGAAGCGCCTTCCGTTATGAGTGCCAACAGGTTCCAGGCCGAGTACGGCGACACGATGATATTGGTCGTCGTAACATTCGGATTGACATCGACCAACTCCGTAACGTGCTGTCCACGTGTCATATATTTAAAAAAGCGTGAAACACATAGTACACATCCAATAGTTTCGCACGAATGTCGCCCGGTGGAAGATTGGCCTTCCATTGATGACGGAGATAGAAAAAAAATGCAAACGCAGATCATGCATGATCGCTGTCGCTTACCTGGTAAAACTGAAGGGCAAATTTTTGCGAACTTCGCTGTAGCTGTGCCACTCCAGTATCCGCCACACCCGATGGCACCGATGGGTCCAGCCCAGGCTGATGCTGCTGGGCTCCCGTTAATGTTATCAGCAAACAAACGACCGCACATCCGCTCACTAGCCGCCCCATGGTGTTGACTGTCTGCAGCGGAATAACAAAAAGCCATCCGTGGCGTCGATCGACAAGCTCGGGCGAGCAGCACCCAGCAGCAGCGTACGAATCAACACAAAAACCGGTATTTCGATTCCGGTTTAGCGCTAGCCGCGTCGCGTCGCGTAGAAGCATTCTTCAGCGCATACCCCGTGGGGTTCCGGCATTGGCCTTCTATTATCTAACGTCATTTTCGGGCCATTTTTGTTTTACCAACACCCGGCCACGCACACGCTCTCACAGAACGAAATGGAAACGGGATAGCCGGGATTGGGAGGATCTTGTTTTTCGGAGCTTTTCGCTTTCGTATCGCGCCACGAGACACAGCGCTTCGGAAGGCCAAAGGACACTGTCTTCGTAGCATCTCGCGAGACGGCCCAAGGTCATGACCCACATCACAAGAAGTAGTCTGTTGCGCCGGAGCGATCGTTGCGGTGATCACCGGCGTGCTGTGTGGCTGTGGATAATAGTAGAAACGTGCCACGATAATTGCCACTCTCGATGCGGAGCATTGCACTTGCACTGGTTATTCCGGAATTGGAGCCCGCGTCGGAATCCAGGGTGCCGTCGGCAAGCAATCGGACGGTCGACGCAACTCGTCGATAATGCAGTCCCTAGAAATGGCCGCACGCGCCCCGCTGTTCGCGACCGTGACAAATATCGATGATGGTTCTAACAAAACTTCTGTTCTATACACACCCCCCAGTCATGCTAATTTGGTAAGCTAATTTGCGGTTCGGCATTGCGGATACGGGTACATCAACCAGAGTTGTCACAAGAGAACCAGGTCGAACCAGATACTTCCGTTTCTAACACTAATTAGAAAAGCGAATCAAAATTTATCTTTGGAATTTTACGTCTTTTCTGCACATACTCCAAAAATCGCTAACCTGACCTTTCAATTCCGTGGCCCTGCGCTTCCCAACACCGCGTGGACGTAAGGGATATCCGATCGTTGCACACGAGCAGGATCACTAAACGCTGCCTTACAGTAACTGCCACTGACCTACTCTCTTTGCCGTAGTCTAAGGTTCGATGGTCGCTGTGGCAACACTGACCGTTTGCAAATGCGACAAACACTGCGTTCACGGCGGCACCGTTAGCGGGTTTAATGTATGCTTTCTGTACCACCGCTACCTCCGCGGTTCCGCGCGAAGGAAGCGATTTCTAAGCTGACCGCCCGGACCTCAGGTTCCCGCCGTCGGGATGGGCGCGCCAATATATGCGTATCGAGGGCTTAAAAAGAGTGCTCCGCTCCAGACACCCGTTCAGTTCGCGTGGAAGTGTCACGTGGCAGGCCACCGGCGCAGGATTGCATTGACCGTTTCGGTGTTCTAAAGCGGTGGAAATGGCGTTAGTCTTGCGGCGAATTTATGATGTGTACCAGGAGTTCCTAGTGGATCGTCGGGATCAACGTAGCGCCCATCTACCGCTGGCCGGCAACCCATGGCCAATGACACTCGTGCTAGCCGTCTATCTGTATGTAGTGCTGAACGCCGGACCACGGTTCATGGCGCACAGAAAACCGTACGACCTGCGGATAGTGATGCGGGTGTACAATCTGGTGCAAGTGTTGCTCAATACGGTGTTATTCTTGTGGATTGTACGTATCCCGGAGTGCACGAGGGCAGTGGCCCGCCAGCTATTCATTTTGTGCGCGTTTCCCTCCGCAGGTCATAAAAACGTTTGTCGTGTACGGTGACTACAACTTCTCCTGCCAGCTGTGCAACTATACGAGCGATTTCCGCGGCATGGAGGAAATGTATCTGAGCTACAGCTACTTCATGCTGAAGGTCCTCGATCTGGCCGATACCGTGTTCTTCGTGCTGCGGAAGAAACAGTCGCATGTGTCGTTCCTACACGTGTACCACCACACGCTGATGGCGATCGGGTCGTACTTCGGATTGCTGTTCGTACCCGGAGGCCACGCTGTAATGCTGGGCGTGTGGAACACGCTCGTCCACGCGGTCATGTATTTCTACTACTTCCTCTCGTCCTACGGTTCGCAATACAGCGGCTGGTGGAAGCACTACCTGACGCGGATGCAACTGCTACAGTTCATGCACCTGGCGGTCCACTTTGGGGTGCCACTGTTCTTCAACCGCAGCTGCCAGTTTCCGCGCATCTGGATGGGCATCGGATTTCTGCAGGCACTCCTCATCCTGGGACTCTTCACCGACTTCTACATCAAGTCGTACGTGGTCAAGCGGAAAAGCGTGTAATGACCGCGTGGCTCCAAGTCGACGCGCTTCCTGCCGCAAGCAACATACGTACAAATTCACCATGTGAAAGTGCCAAAGCCAATCTAAATAAATTAACCAAAATCAACCGAAAAATGGGAGCCACTGTTTCCACGACATCCGAAACCGGGGGAACGGGCAATTACAATTTCCAAACAGTTTACACGAAACCCAATTCGAAGGGTCCCGTCCCGTGCGCGTGAAATGGTGGAAATTAAATCAGTGAGGGCAGCCGAGGGGGAATCGAGTGAAAAGGGGGGAACTAACACTGTAGCACTGCTTTGACCACCTGCACGCGGTCAGTGGAGTTGCGTGAATCTGCAAAAACGCTTCCACCAGCATGACATGGTATAAAATAAAGTCGCGGAAGAAGCCAACAGCAGAACCACACATAAAGCGTGTTCCTGGCTTTTTTTTATTCAAACATTCTTTTAGTATGGCTTTTATGACGGGTAACTTTAAGGGGTTTGTAAGGGTCACGCAAGGGTCAATCCATTAGCGGACTTTTGATGTGATTTGTTCGCGTACTTCCCGCCTGCTCGAGCATTACTCTTCCGTCCTTTTATTGTTCTTAAATAAAGCTACAGTTTGATATTGAGCAATCAGTATTTCTAACTTGGTTACATGTTAGAAACCGAATCGGGGGTCTTATTTGTATCACGTTTATCGTGAACTAGTTGTGTGATTGTTTCTTGTTGTTTGTAACAGACATGGGCTTTACATGGGCAACAGTCAACAAGGCGAATGAGAGCATTTAGAGCCGGTTCTGTAGGTGTTCCCGAAACTACTGGCTACACGCAAACCGTAAACGCTTTACTCGAGTTGACAGCCGAAAATGCGCAAGTGGTTGAACTGGTTATTTGCGCCAAAAACCACAGGGACGCCCGCGTTTACCACCCGGCCAAGTGACGGGTTTTTTTGTTGGTGGTACTCGCTGCATGGTTAATTAATTGCCCCAAGAGCTACTATCCTCCAGCGGCGTGGGTACTTTTGATGCCAGTCTGTGGCCCGAAGTGCCACGGTGAAGTAAGGCTAGTGAACTGTGTCTACGGTAGTATCTCCCGGCAGTCATGGCTTTGGTACTGCGTACCATTTACGATGGATTCCGCTACTACGTGGTTGACAAAACAGGTATCACATTGGATGGGGGAATAGTCGAGCCCATGCCGAATCGTTCTAACCTATCAATTCCTGTACTTAGATGAACGAGTGCTCACCCTGCCACTGCTGCAGTCAATTTGGACGGTCCCCATGATTACCGTAGCCTACCTATACTTTGTGCTCCGGCTCGGCCCGAACCTGATGGCCAACCGGAAACCGATCGAGATGCGCGGTTTGCTGAGCGCCTACAATCTGCTGCAAGTGGCAGCAAATGCCGTTGCGTTCATCTTGGTATGTTGACCGGCATGCGGCAGACGTTCGATACACTTACGCCCCATTTTCTGTCCACCAGGGTCTCAAGTATCTGCGGGAACACTCGTACTCGTTCGTCTGTCAACCGATCCTGCCGAGTGACACCATGCAGGCGATGGCAGAGTTTCGGCTAGGCTATCTGTATTTCCTGCTGAAAATTTTCGACCTCGCCGACACCGTGTTTTTCGTGCTGCGCAAGAAACAGGGTCACGTGTCCTTTCTGCACGTCTACCACCACGTGGTGATGGCTCTGTCGGCCTCGATCTTCATGCGGTACCTGGCCGGTGGACACGTGTTCGTCCTCGGGCTGCTCAATACGTTCGTGCACGCGGTCATGTACTTTTACTACTTTCTCACCATCTACTGGCCGGACGTGACGCGCGGTGCCACCTGGAAGCGCTACGTAACACTGCTGCAGCTGAGTCAGTTCGCCTATCTGGTGTTCCATTTCCTGCGTCCCATCGTTCTCGGTGCGGATTGCAGCTACCCGCGGCCCGTGATGTGGTTCGCTGGAATACAGAACGTCTTTATGCTGATCCTGTTTGGTGATTTCTATGTGCGCACGTACTTCCGGAAGCCAAAAGCCAACCAGCACTGATCGATCGACCAGTTTGGTGTGCGAAAGTGTATCAAAATGAAATACTTTTGACCGGAGAATAGCTCTTAGCCCCCGGGTTAGGGAGTTCGTGAAAGTGTCACGGTGAAAAAGGAGAACAAATAATACCTGTGAATTATCTAGTTTTACTCAATATTTGCTACCTTTATTCACGAGCATCCATTCCTTTTTCACACTGGCCTCTGTTTGCTTTTCTTTGAAAAGTTCTTAAAAACCGTTACACATTAATTCAAATCGTTTACCACCCACCGCCAGCCAGCATCGCATCCAGTCGCAACGTTTTCCCTTCGCTTCTCAGGCGTAGATTTGTATTTCTGTTCCAAAAACTTCACACGCAGCTACACCGGTTAAAAACGGGACATCTCGGTACGTAGCCACGGTACACACTTTTATCGACCGGCTTCGCTTTGAGGCGTCCCGGATATCCGGGTTCCGTTCTAATGCGTATGGCCCTTGGTACGCAGACAACGTTAAACGACGCACTCAACATTCAGATGCCATTGCCAGTATGGTCAATTTTGAGTTACTCCTAAACAATTTTCATGATTATTTTCTTTCAGACTAGATTGTTGTGGAAAAGTTTATTTGATTCATTGGTTATATTTGACCCGCTCTGTCTTTCGGGCACCCGGTAACACGGTCAATCTAGTTTAGGTTTTGGTTTTTTCTCTGTGATAACAGGTGATCGGGGAAACTTGAGTTCTTTACCAAGTGTATACTACTGATTGCAACGACACAACGTCCCTGCCAATGTATCGTTGATGAATGATGATGTACTGGAAGATACCGTTCAATTGATTAGGTTTCGTGTAAGGTGCATCAGAAGATGTAGCGTGTGTTCGGCCAATAATACGAGTTTTAAAGTGTAAGTAAATTAAGCTGATCCTCTGAATTCTTCTAAATCACTTCCAAACAACAGTACTGAACAACAACTCACTGGAAGTCAACTGCGAGAGACCGGTTTCAACAGACAACCCATTTAAAACACTCAATCAAAGCAAGCTACTGGTGAAAGCATGCGAAGTGATAACGATGTACCAAAACGTACCCGGTTTACGGTCGCAGTACTGTGAACTGCATCATAAATATAGGCAGAACTCTTTCCCTATTTTCTTCTTTTTGTAGCGATTCTTCATAAGATTTGATTGCATTTGGATATTGTTGTGTGATTTGTTGTGTAAAACGGTGATACTTTACTCCATTACGGCTGGTGAGTGAGTGGGCATCAAATTTGCGATTCATTTTGGTTTGCTACGTAATATAGACATCGATGTGACTAAAACAGAAAGCCAGATAGACATGACCTGGAGTGGAATCCCAATTGCCTCCCGAAGTCCTTGGCCAAGCAAAGGAAGGAAGAAGGTTTGCATTTACGTGTTACGCTACAATGGATAACTAGCTTCGTTTTCGTCTCAATCGGTTAGCGGTCTATAAACTTTGAACATTTTGTCACTGAGGTTATGCTGTGGAATATATGTATGCGTGTATACGTTTTGTAGTTTTTGCCTTTGTGTCCGTCTTTTTTATTCCTTTTTTGCTATATATAGTCACTCATTTTATGAGATCTTTGCGATGATTACGGTGGCCTTCCGGTCCTAGCACAGTCAGTGTGAAGGACACACAAGTTTTTTGGTGGCGTTGGTGGAAGTATTTCCGGGTGACCCTAATGTCCACTATCGTCTACCGCTTTACCATTTGTTCGCTAACAACATCATTAACAGTTACAAAATGGAATACTACAGTCAGCACCGGTGGGCCGATGGGATGGGAGTTTAGCGCCCGCACACTGCAGGAATGACATGTTATCTAAAACTCTTCACAGGCGGGCATGGGTACTAGTGTAACGAACCGAAAGCCTCCGACCACCAGAGTACAACAATAACGGAAAGCACACAACAACAGTACACACGGTAGTGCTTCACAACGGTCACGCAAGCAGACACAAGGAGGTACAGATCGAGGACTAAGCATACTGCACGGGCCAAACCCTAGACATTGCGAAAGACCTCCGCCAAAAAACGGTAACAAAAAAATATAACGTGAGGCATGTCCACCGATCATCATCCTGATGGGGCATCGGTTCGCTGTATGTTGCCATGGCAATGCATACATCCTTCCTTTCATTGTATACTTAGTGCGATATTGTTAGGGTTTTCGCTGTATCAAGTTCAATTGTACGTTGGTTGAAGATTTGTTCTTACAGCACTTGCCGTGGATGATCAAATGATACCAAAAGGTTGCCTTTCAAATCGGTGCCCGGTCAACGGGTTTCCGGCGATTCCAAAGGTCTACTTATTTTCGATAATTGTTTGCAGCTGCAACACCAAGCTGCGGGCCAGCTTCAGCACGGCTGGTGTGTTGTGCCTTTCGGCCATTTCTAAAACGGCAGAAGTAAATCGATTACCATGGGTGGTTCGGGAGGGTACTGGACCGGAGGGTGTCGGGGACATTACCGTTGAAGAATTTAATAATGTCCGTAAAATCCATGCTGTTGGACAGAATGATATCACGGTACGTTTCCAGCAGTGCCAGCGCCAGAAACAGCACAAAGTGGGCCGACGCCACGTGCTTCGCCGCCCAGATGACTTCCCACACCGAGAAGATGTCGGCGTAGATTAGCTCGCGTTTGAAGTCGAGCAGGAACCACCGGTAGCAGAAGTAAAAGTGTGTATAGTCGCCGTGCGCGTGCATGAGGTCGTACATTTCCGAGTCCAAAATTTGTATTAACGATCTGCAAGGAGAAAGATGGTCCGGTAGTAATGCGTGGCCACCGTTTTCGTTAGTGTCGCGCTACGAACCTCATGTTGGCAAAGTGCATATCCATGGCGCCACCGTTCGGGAAGTTTTCGATCATGCGCTCCATGAACCGGCAGAAGCACCCGTAGCTCAGGGATTCATCGTCGAAAATCACCAGCAGCGGAGCCACCAGGTCACACATGCCCTGCATATAGCCGACGTCGAGATGCTCCCAAACGTATCTGAAATGGCGGAGCTCTTCAAAGTTTCTCCCTTCGCACCATGGACATACCTGCGACACTTACGTGCAGATAACGTTCCGCAGTTTGTCCAGATTTTCGTTCGCAAAGTACCAATAGTTTCGATCGCACCGCTGAACGTCCTTCTCGATGCGATGTAGGTTCAACCCGAACGACTCCAACAGTTCACTCTGCCAGTACGAGAAACGGTGGTCAATGGTGTCCACGTAAGGAATGGTTGACGCTGGGATATTCGTCTAGGTTACTTACACTGTAGATCCCCCCGTTGGAGCTTGCCGGGGACACGCAGGCGGACTTTGGTTCTTGTAGCGAGTCCAACGCCGACGCCTGATGGCCTGACGCTTCTTCTGCCAGTGTCGACAGTGTGTTGTTGTTGTTCAGCTCCCTACCGCCGTCACCCTGCAGCATCGTTACGTCGATCGAAGCGTCGGTCACGATCACAGCGCGTGGTTGTTCCGGAGATTTCGGTGACCCTGGCACTTCTCCATCCAGCCCATCCTCCTCGATTGGATCTTCCGATTGGGCGCCATCGTCGTCGTCACCCTCTTGCATGCGCTCCACCGCCAGCTGTTCGCCGTTAGCATCCTCGCGCATCGGTGAAATGATTTCCGCCACGTCGATGAAATCGTTCCCAACCGTCGCGTACGAAGAGTCCGACGGTGAGCTCTTGTTGCTGTCAAAGTCCTCCTCCTCGTCCTGATCCGGCTCCGGCTCCGGTTGACCATTCTCTTTGCCGTCCTCAACGGCGGCAACACCACCGGCCGTACCGCTGTTCTGCCGAATCACGGGCAGCGTAAAGCCCTCCTTAGCACTTTTTGCTTCCGCTTGCTCCTTGTCTTCGCCTTCCACCTCCGGCTCGGACATGTCGGAGAAGCCATTCTCTTCAAACACTTCGTTCTCCATCTCTTCTTCCTCGTCCTCCGCGTCGCCCGGCTCTGGGTCGAGGGTTTTGCTCTTGTTCTCCATGCTACCACTGCCAGAGCTGAGCTTGGCCACGGCCACCGCCGTCTTCTCCTTGTCCCGCTGGCGTACGATCGCCTCGACCGCCAACCACTCGCTCATGGTCGTCTCGTAGTAGTGCTTGGTGGTTTCGTCCAGCTCGGCCCGCTCCTCCGGCGTGCTGCCGAAGCTGTAGTGGCCAAGCAGGTACGGCCACACCTCCTTGCGGATCTCGTGATCGACTCCACCATAGTAGACCAACCGGTACACCTCCTGATCGTCACCGACGACACCGGCTGCGTCGTGCAGTGTTTCCCACCGGGCCCGTGTCAAACCGTCCTCGGCTCCCGATTCCGGTGTTATTCGCCCGTTCACAAGCCCGGAGAGGTGCGTCCGCACGGTGGACAGGTGCCGGCAGTACGCGAGCCAGCCGTAAAAAGCCCGCGAAATGATTTGCCGCTTCATCGTGGAGCAAACCAGGGCGATGCTGGTCGACTGATTCGACTGCGGCTGAAATCAGTGCGATAAGATAAGCAACTTACCGCAAGGCAGCTCCCAGGGACGGCAAACACTCACATTCGGGCTGTCGATTGACATGGCATCGATCGAGAGACTTTTGCTCGAACAGTCGCTGCTCTCGTTGGTGGAGCAGCTACTCAGCTGGGCCCGGTAGCGAGGGCTTGTGCGGCCAAGCTCCAGAATCGAGTGTGTGGCCACTGAATCGATAGAATGCGGTTGCGATATGGTGAGCAAAATGTGCGACGATCGTATCGCACTGGCACCGCAGGAACTTACAGAACTCGTCGGTGTTGCCTTTGTTGACGACACGGAACACGTAGTCGATGGGCAGCTCATCGTTCGTTTCCAACAACGACGGCAGTGGCCGACGCCTAGACTTTTGTGGCCACGGGAAGATACGTCCAATGCCACGCTGCGACCACAGCGGGGGGTCCAGTTGCCCGTGCGGCAACAGGCCTGTTCGCGGGAGCAGGCAGGTATTGATCGGTGGATAGTACAAGTTGTTGTGCAAAAATCGTACCTGTTTCCAGGCAGCTTAGGAACGCTGCCATGTGGCCGCCCTCGGGAAAGTGAATGGGAGGCCGCTGGACACCGTCCTGGCCGACCAGTATGATTGTCCCTCCGGTGTCTCCGCCGCGCGCTTGGTGGCAGTGGACGTACACGATCTCATCCACGTTGACGTTCAGGGCGTACGACCAGTACGAACTCTTGTCGATGCACTCCGACTCGGTATACCCGTTCATCAGCTGATTGGGTGTCCACTTGATCGTAAGCGACTGTACCGTCTGGTGAAGGCTTAAGTAGCCGGGCATCGGCTCACTCACGTCCTTCTGTAGTACAGCAGAAACAGAGAAAACCAGTAATACAGCAGACACCGCCATCAGGTAGGACAAAGCCGCGTACCGGAAGCACGAGCACATTGTTCTTCCCGTACAATAGCGTGGCGCGCGAGTTTTGGTGCAACGACTCCACGTAGTCCTTCGAGGCCGACGCCAAGCTGTTCGACTTGAACGACGCGATGCTGCCTTCCTCGGAACTCGTGTGCAGGCTGCGCTTAAAGTTCAACATTGGTCTTCGGTAGGCCGGTGGCGTCGGGTTACTCGAGCTAATCCGATGTCGCTGAACCTGGTGGAGTGGAGCGTGTTAGGGTAGTGTCGGAACGATGTGCTAAAGGAGTGTAAGAAACTTGCCAGTTCGTCAGCCGGAGGATCGGTCCAGAAGTGGTCGGCAGTTTTGGCACGTGAGTAGTCCAAGGCGCACGGTCCCACGAGCAGGGAACTCAGTATGGAACCGTAGTCCGAGTCAGCGACCAGGGAGTCCCGCTCGTAGTAGCGTGTCGCGTTCGTCACCAGATGGTCGATGATACGCGAAAGCTTCTTCTCGTACAGGGCCAACCGTATCCAGAGGTACCTACCAGAGGCAGTCAGTCAGTGAAGGGTTCATGCAAACGTACCTCACACTGCACAGTACACACTTAACAACGGGCGGTGATTGCGGTGGCGTCGTAGTGGATACGGAGTTGCTGCTACTCTTCTTCAGTATCGGTGGTTTGTGTGTGCTGTCGCTGCTCGACGACGACCGTTTGTTCGGATCGCTGTTCTCGATGTCTTGCACCTTCTTACTGATGCACGCCGCCTCGGGACAGTGCTGTGGATCGATGGTAGCAAAAGGAGAACAAGATGGCGCACTGCATCAGCTGCCCTTCGAAACTTACACCGCAAACAGGTGAAACGGGTTCTCTAATGTCGGTATCAATCTGTAGCATCTACACGCTTCAAACCGTCGAGTTTTCATTACACTATGGTACATGGTTTTTTTTTACAATAATTTGTAGCTCGCCCGAAAAAGCCTTTTGGAGTAATTTGGAAATGTATCGCTCAAAATGCCTATCACAGTTCGTTCGTCTTCAGTTCGTCGGCCAAACTACGGAAAACAAAGGAAAACGCAGCATAGAGCACAGCACTCTAGAGAAGAACACACAACAATTGTAAAACGAAAAACAAAAACGAAGCATAAAAGTGCACGCAGTAACTTTAGCAGAGATCAACGCTAGGTCCTCGGATTATGCTGTACCGAATTAGAAGCGGCTGAGCACACGGTGAAAACGCAAAACGACGGAAAGCGCAATACTGGTACTGGTTCGAATTTACTCGATCACACAAACCTACTGCTCGACAACTGATACCAACGAAACTGCAGCACGCTACGGTTAAACAATAGTCGATTCGAATTTGGCTTACATTTTCGATGCCGTTTCTCCGGATGGGGGAGGTACACGGGGACAAAAAGCGTACGGCTCTAGCGAGTGCGCGCCACTACATTGCGCGCACTTGCCCTTGGCGTTTGATGATGTTACTTTTGCTACATCTGCGCTTGATTGGTTTTGTCTTACTGTGTAATGGTGTACCGCTAGGAAGGAACGTTCAACAGATGCTACGTTTAACCAATAACCATGTACAGAAATGGGAACGTAAAACTAACAGAACCGAACACACCTAATGTTCCTCTAAGCAACAGCATATATCGGGGAGGTCAGAGTGAGTGATTCCATGAGAAGCTTGGTGGGAGAGCTAGACAGAGTGGAGTTGTGGGACAGGAGATCGGGGTTCTTCTGGTACTCACCTTGGCCACCTTGTGCAGCAGGGCTGTGGTGGACGATGTTTTGAACAGACCGAGCGCCCGACGCCGCAAGCCCTGGCTGAGGCAGGCCTCGACCGCAGCGCACAGGGCCGTAACCGAGCAGGACTCTTCGTGTATGTACTTCTTTGTGACGGCTTCCTCCATCACCTGTTTCACCTCTTTCTTCACCGACGCTATGAGCTTTTCTTTAAAATCGACCGGGTCTAGATTACGTGAGGATCGCACGGGCACGGGCACGGGCCACGGGATCAAGAGGAATGGAAAGCCAAATTTAGGCCATGTGTGTTCGTGTATTTCGGAGGTCGTATGGAATGGAACGTAGTTTTGCGAAATGGAACCAAATGTGGGTTTCCACCGGTGGGTAGGGTTGTGAAGACCAACAGTGTACGATCGATGCAGTGCACAATTACAATCAGGTTCACGCAGAAAAACCAAACACCACATGAGAATGAGAAAACTAAGACATTTACTAAACACGCTGATATTTTCAAGCATCTATGAGCACGATGTAGCCGATGTAAACCCTTCTTGCAGCCACATGGTAAATTAAAGAAAATTTGACGACAACAAACGCAAACGAAACATTACACGTGAAACAATAAATTATATCGCTAAAACTACAGCAGAGTGTTTGCGATCGAGTGATCGAACGAGTGCGTGTTACGAAAGTGCGTTCGAAATTTTACATTGGTGCATATTATTTCCCACTCGTAATATGTGCCCGAAAGTAAAAAGGCGTCGGGAGGCCTTCACGACAGCATGGCGTAAAGATTTAAAACCCTTCGTCAAAGTGCATACAACAAAAAATACCCTTAAAATGTGTAGCCCATGCAACATTAAGCAACAGCAAATTAATGACATCAACTGAACATACATGTATCAGACAAACGGCCGCATATTTCTTTTAACCGCAAATAAATATCCGTTCCTCTCGCCTTTCGATGGAGGTGCCTGGTGGCCTGTTCTTTGGCACCGTAGCCAAAAGTAACCAAAGTGCGAAAAACCTTAATTCAATCAAAAAAACCTCCTAGACGGATGTTGCGTAGCGGTAGGAGAGTGTGTACTATGCAATCATCTATTCGATACACTTCACTGACCATTCGCTGACCGGATGTGGTACACTAAGTTTGATTTGATTATCGCAACCGTGCGGTGTTTGTGCTTGTGTTATCGGAGAACTCACCATAGGCTCTCACCACCCGTAGGTTTTCGAGAGAGGTTGTTACGATTCCTCTCTCTCTCTTTCTTTCTCTCAAAATGCTCCACTGTGCGGTAATGTTGTTGCGGTTCTTTATACTGACAATTTTCTTTTTAAAATTATTCGTTTCTCAAATGCAGACCAATCGTAGAAAATGTTGTAAAACAGAATCGAGTGTAGTTTAATTATTCTACCGTTTATATAATCGTTTATTTCTGTCAGGTTGGGTCCTAACACGGCTTCGATTCTACTTAAACATCCTTGCGACAGAGCATTAAAACCGTACGCTGTTTACGCTCTTGACTGTGTGCAAAAAAACAGCGCATTACGGTTTAATTAATGTAGTAAAAGTATCCACTTCACAAACGTATTGAATCAAACACTCACACCACCAAATATGCCCATCCCATCCTGCGCTGCGCCCGATAGGAAAATCGTGTGGAGCAAGCAAGTTTGTTTTCCGTCGCTGATAAAGCGCTGGCCCTCAGCGGGGGAGGGGGTAGCCGTATAGAAGAACAGCTGCTTGGAGAGCTGTGGCAGTAAACAAAACAGGCTGTGGCCAGCCGTGAGTGTGTGCGAGTGAGTAAATCCTTGACGGCCGCCTGCTGTTTTCCCTCGTTTTTCTCTCGTACCATAGTTTTGCATTCAACATGTGGGACGTTGGAGAATGTCCTGGGCCTCTGTTTTCACGTGTGCTCAGTGCCCACACACATTAGCCCACACACGTATGTGTTTGTTGGTGTGCTATTGAGCACACGTACTGTTGCGGAAAATTAGCCAGCTCGGTTTGCTGGTGTGCCGCAAAGGCTGTTATTTAATTTCCCTCCTATTGTTTACCCTTCACTTGGCTGTCTACACTAGCGCAAACACATCTCTTTAGTACAAAAACAAAAAAAGCGATAAAAGGCTTAAGCAAATGGCAACACAAATCATGGGCAACAATGTTAAACATATTGAAAAAGAAGGTAATTGTAAGCAGCCAACACAGTTGGCGGTGCAGCGCGTAACAACATCGATTAAGTGAACGGATCGTGGAAAAGAAAAGACTAAAGCATACCGTACCTGCTTGGAAGGACATTTTCCTAGGGGGATTGATTTCGGGAAACATTTTGGTTTTTTGTCTGTGTGTTTCCCCAAACGGTTGGGTTGACGGCCTTGCGCCGCTCTTTTCAGCTAATAGGCGTGCACCTTATGGTAGCACACGGAACGGCAACCGGAAACGGTGCCAACCATACGGAGGAAATGGCGAATTTTATTCTAAATATTTCGATACTGTATTACGAGGACACTCGCTTACTGTAGCACATTTGTTGCACGAAGATATTTCCGTGTATCTTTTGCACTATTTAGTTTGATTAGACACTGTTTTCACTACACACTCCAATTTGCACGCACACAATGATGTTTATGTTGAGCTGTTTACTCCACATTCAGCGTGCTGCTGAGTAGCCCGTGTGAACTTCACCTTCGCCAGATGGCATTTCTTTCCTTTTTTCGCTCATTGGCCACAACCTGCGGCCGCACACTGGGGCTGGGTGTGCTCCGATAAGTTTTTTGATTATCGCGCAATGTTACTACGCGCTTTTACGGCAATGTTGGAACCATACGGTCTTGGCTCCGCAGGACTTTCTGGGTTTTCACCCAGCGGCAGCGTCACTAACCTGCTTCTTCATACGCCCAGAGTATGGTTAACGGGCATGGTTTTTCATGCTCCCAAAAATCAAGGACACTTACATGCCACAGCCCACAAGCGTTGCCTACAAGCGGTAGCTATAGAATGGAGCGGAAACGATGGAAACGCACTTTTCACTGATGCATGAGCACTCTGATAGCAAACTATTTCCTCGGTGGTGCTGTATTTTAAGCAGTTGCAGCGGTTTTTCGGTTTTTTGCTGTTAGCTGACCCGTGCACATACCACGAACCATACCAGACGAGGAAAATTTTTCATCTACGCAGCTGAACACCGAAGAGAAAGCGAGAGTGTCGACAGGACGATCGTCCTCCAGCGAGCGATCTGTGAGTGGCGTGGCGCTCACAGAGACTTTCACTGGGTGGCCGATGAAGTGAAAAGCGTCGGAAAAGCTGAGCAGCTTTTGGTATATGTTGCTGTTTCTCAACGAACGCAACGACAAGAAAATCAGCATTTTTTAAACATTACTTTAATTTCAATAACGATACGAAACTACACGGTACTAGGTAGGTGTCCTAATCGAGCGAAAGTTTATCGGTGGCGCATGTAGTAGTCTATCACGGTGGAGAATGCAGCAAATCCGGCAGCACCCACAATTCCCGCTTTAACACCGGCTGTGAAAAACAAAACCGGAACAGGGGTCAGTAATTGTTATTTTGGTTTATGCTCCGGTCCTTCTTACCTCGCAACCCGATTAAGCCTCCCGTCACCGCACCAGCGTAGGTGCCGTTTTTCCAATCTGAAACTCCTCGTTTCTGTATTGAGCAAAAATAAAAAGGAATGTTCCCAAATTTGGTATCGCATTTTGATGAAAAAGTAAAGTGTGGACAAAGCTCCACCAGTTACCGATTCAATGACGCACTCCACCGCGGCAAACACGGCTCCGATGACGGCGAAGTTTTTACCGTACGAATGAGTCGCTTGGCGCATCTCGCGAAAGATTTCCCTCGCCGTCTGCTGCTTTTCGGCCGCTAGTGGGTCGGCAATGTTGGGATTTACAGAGGAGCTGAAAAGTCCGATAGCGGCACCCAAACCGTACCCGAGCACGCAGCTCATCAGCGATTTAAAGGCGCAGCTCTCGAAGGCTGCCTCCACGAGCTTTTCTTCATTGGTTTTAATCTGCACCGAGCCGTATAGTTTCGGTATGATTATGTTTTCACGAAACCTAAGAGGGTGGAAACCACACGATGAACCACTGCAAACCATTCACATGCTGCTGGACTTACCGGTGGTTATTGCCGATGAAATGTTTTGCAACTTCGTCCAGATCGGACCCGGGAAAGAACACTCCTTGCACCTTCGCTGGATCATTCTGCTTAGCTGCCTGCTCCGGGTCGACCGGTTTGGGCAACAAAGTGGCCATCGTCTTACGATTTCCGAACCCCGTGTCGCCAGACAACACAGTCAGTTCCGCGCGCACGAGTTGAATCTTCGTCCGTCGTTCAGGCCGATTGTTACAACACGGTTTGTTTACATCGCAGCACGCCGACTTGACGTTTGTGCAACGTAGCAGGGTTGTAACGGGAGCTTAAAAAACTATGGAGGATCGTTTTCGGAAGAACTCATGCCAGTGCACATTTAAAAAGTATTGCTCTAAGTATGATTTATTGTCGAAGTCTACACTTTCAAATTGGGATCTGCTGGCGGATGATGTTTTGCTATTGTTCTCCGAATGATGCCCTTCACGTTTGCATCAACATTTCCCAACACATTCGTCGTCCGCGCCGTGTGCTCCAGCCGTTGAACGGCCAGTATCTCCGCCTGGCTTGTGATTAAATTCGTTACCAGACAATCGCTCCGGCTGCCAATCCGTCCGATTCGTCCCACACGATGGATATAGTCGGCCGTGTAGAGCGGGAAATCGAAGTTTATTACGTGCGCCGCTCGGATCGTGTTTAAACCACGACTGGCGACATCCGTCGTCGACAGGACGTTCACCTCCGCCTGCTGGAACTTTTCGAACTGACCTAAGCGCAGTTTCAGCATCATATCGCCATTCAGATTCACACACCGGCAGCCATGGTCGTTGAGAAACAGCGATACAAAGTCGCAGGCAGGTGTTTTGTTGCTGAAAATGATTGTCGACACGTTGCGCTTCGCATCCCGCTGCACCAGATCGAGCAGGATTTGGGGACGATCCATTTTACGCACCCGCATAAATCGTTGCGTCACGTGACCCAGCAAACGGTGCAGATTCGGGCTCGTTACCTGTTCGATCGTCGCTTTATCTACCAACTTGGACAACAGTTCGTCCATGTTCGACGGCATCGTTGCCGCAGCCAGTATCAACTGAGTGCCGTGAATGTGCTCACCCAGGTCCTGCAGGTGGTTTTTGTGGAAGGGAAACCTGCGCATCAAGTGTAGCAGTTTCCCACTGAAGCTGTCGTCGAGCAAGGTATCGGCCTCGTCTAACACCACGTACCGGACTGCGTCCATGCGATAGATGCCGCTCGTTACCAGCTTACTGATCGCGCCGAAGCTCGCCACCAAAATGTCGACGTCTTCGAACGATGGATTTAACATTTGTTGCTTCGTACGACCACCGAGCACCACCCGCACCTTAACGTTCAGTCCTTCGCCTAGCTGCTCGGCCACCCGACCAATCTGTTGCGCCAGTTCCCGCCCGGGGGTAATTATCAACATGATGGGCGAGTTAAACTCGCGCTCCTGCTCGAGAAGCTTTCTTCGCAGCATCTGCTCGATCACCGGCAACAGGTAGGTGTAGGTTTTGCCACAGCCTGTTTCAGCCGCCAGCAGCATGTGGCCCCCATTGAAGACCGCCTGTATACCTTCCGCTTGGTAGTGTGTTGGGGAGAAAATGTGCTGCTGTTTCAAGTTGTCCACTAACGTGTCGCACATTCCGAGCTCCTGAAACGTTCGCTCACTCAAACCATACGCTTCATGGGCTGTCTGCGCCGGGTGGATGATGAAATAGTCGCCATTCGACTTTCTGTGCCGCCATCCATCGGAAGCGAGCGGTATGGTGCCGAGTTTAAGGCGCTCCGGTTCCACAGGTATATCGCTCTGATAAAGATTAAACTGTTGCCGTTTACACGTCACCACCGGAACTGGACCACTCGATGCCGCAACTTGTCGTACTTGTGTGGAAAAGTGGGCCCGAAATATGAACGATAATCGCGCTAGTTTTAACATTATTCGCGAACCACACTAAATAGTCCTCCTCGTGCCGGTAGTTGTTCAAAAGGGTGGTATATTTGTTTACCTTTTTCATGTCTCGTCTGGGTGGCCACATGAACCGTAAATCGCAGTGTAAAAACGTCAGACCGTTTACGCTTCGTGTGGCCGGTTTCAAATATAAAACCGAAATGTGTTTACATTCGTCTTTTTGGTCCGAGAAAACAGAAATCGAAGAGTAATAAATTGATTTCTGAAATTGAATACTTTTTTCTGTTTTTCAAACATTTTGTTGTTATACCAGCAAATAAGAACTCTGTTTGTAAACAAAGCGTTTGCTGACGGTTTTTACGTGTACGCTGAGGCATAAACGTTCTGACATAAGCGCAAACAGTTTGGCATTTACCTGAAATGTCCGATCGTTTATTTTCGCTTCATGTGGCCGCCCAGTATGATCCAAGTGCTGTCAACTTGGGCCTTGCTGCGCTGTCGAACCGGCCTCCCACGGACCGTACTGTGTTTGATTGGCCTTACCCGTGAGGATCGGTGGGTGGACGCTGAATATTTCCCTTTTTGTTATTCCATTTAACTTCACTACCTCATCTGATCAACACTAGAAACCGTCGTTCTCATTGTGCCGTTTCGTGTGCCTCCTCAGCGAGACAAAGTTCGCAAAAAAAGTTCTTATCCGGTCCCGTTCGAACCTTGACCGCAGCAGGAGAGAGAGCGCGGAACGGAAGCATAATAGTAGAAGGTGCCAAAAGGCTAAAACGTAGGGAAACAAACCAAAATAAGAATGTCTCTCGCATCCTCGCTACGCTGCTGCGGTCGACTACTGTTGTTACAGCAACCCGTTAGGTAACTATCGCCTTATGTTTTCCTGTTGCGGAGATGCCGAAATCCAAGCACGGACAAGGCCGCCCTGAAAATGCGCAATACGTAATCCGCGATCGCTTTTGTTTGTTTTGTTGTTCTTTCATGGAATGCGTTTGCCTACTGCAATTGGCCACGGGCAACGCTCGCACCAATAACTTGACCGCTGTGTCACTGGTGAAGGACACTTTCGACGAGTGGAACGCTGAACCGGGATGGCTCGGAATCGTCCTGGCTCAGCAAACTGCTGGTGCGGAAAATTGAACCGACCAAGGAGTCGCACAGTCGGATGCTTAGCGACAAATTTGATATCTACGAACTGCATACACACAACATTCGACCTGACTCGGTCGGAAAGTATTTGGAAAATTAGTAAGTACGTTTGGTCAGCAAAGTTGTAGCAAGTTTCACCGATTCGATTAGAGTAGATTAGTGCCCCAGGCGGGGACAAAAAGAACGATCAACGCTTGCGCCTGATACGCGTTATCATTAGCCTCAAGCGGGACGACGCTACAATCGGTACCGGCGTGATAGTGATGTGATTGTTTTGGTTTTCCACAGCAAAAACACTGTCCAGATCGTGCAATCGAAGGAAAACCTGTCGATGGAGCTAATCGGCTCGTGGAACGTGGAAGTTGGCGATCTGGATCAATGTCTGCACCTGTGGCGCTACACTGGCGGCTTCGAGATGGTGGACCAAGCGAAACTCGAGTTAACCGGCGATCAGGTAAAATTGGTTCTCTTTATCTACGTGAAATCCAATTAATCTTTTTAATTCCTTTCCCACGCACAGTCATACGTTCAGCTGATGCAGGAACGGGGCACGTTCTTGCGTTCGCGCCACCTGCAATACCTGCTGGCATTCAGCTACTGGCCACAGCTAAAGCTACGAGAGGGGAAAAACATTTACGAAATTCGTTCGTACCGGCTGAAGCCTGGCACAATGATTGAGTGGGGCAACAACTGGGCACGGGCCATTAACTATCGGCAGAACAACAATGAAGCGTTCGCTGGATACTTCTCGCAGATTGGACGCCTTTACAATGTGCATCACATATGGTGTAAGAGATGAGCGGACATACCTACTTAATTTTGGGTTTAGATAATGAAAAGCTTTTTCCCTAACGCTGCACTTTTTAGGCTACAAGGATCTGCAGGGACGAAAGGAGACGCGCGAATCGGCCTGGCGATCGCCGGGATGGGATGAGTGCGTTGCGTATACCGTGCCACTGATTCGAGAAATGCACTGCCGCATACTGGCGCCCACGGAGTTTTCTCCAACCCAGTAGAGAGACGGTCACACACGGTGGCCACCCCATCTACTGCTGCTAAAGTGTGTGGTTCGTGTGTCAATTAATCGCCCCAAATGCGTTACTCCTAAACCGCGGACTTTGGGGATTTAGTAGCATTTATATGTTAGAATATCCTGATTATGTTTCCCTAATTGCATGCATTTCGGTGGATCCCGCTGCAGGGGTGTTCCCTAATCCCTGGTATGTGAAAGCTTTTTCTTACATTTCTACAATTTCACACAATGAAAAGCAAATCTCGAAAGCGACAACCAGCTCGAGAGATAGCGTAGCGCAAATTAACCTTAGTCCTGAATCGGGTGCTGTGCTAAACAGTTGGCTTTTAATGTTTCTTTTTTCGAGGCGGATGCGATGAACTGTAATAAAAGAAACACAAACATAATTGAACGCGTTTTTTTGCCGGGTTCGGATGCCAGAAAGAAAGCTACAAAGTGTGATTTTATCCATCAGAATTCATCATCCAATCTCATGGGCTTCGTTTATTCACATATTTGATTTGATAATATGTACAAAAAGAATATTCTAATTCGTTAGTCAAGAGTAATTTCGTTCCACTATTCATTTGTTCATCTCATTGCTATATCCTTCTCCGCTGCGCTGCGCTGTGGCTGACTTCTATTCGCGGCTCCGACAAACCTATGCTCTCCGCCTGTTCTGCAGTTCTGAAAGATCGTTTGCAAATGATATTTGCAAGCACAGTTTCCTATTTTCGAGTTCACCTTTTAACTGGTGCGTTGCTTAGTAGGGGTCAAACGAACAGCGAATGTATTAGTAAAGATTAATTGGTTGTCCTAACATTCTCTCCTTTCTTTCGATCGCACTGAACACTTTACTCGATTCCACACAAGATCACCGTGGACTCCCCTATCCCGTTCGCATTGGCTCCACTAGCGATCGTTTTTTACTAACATTTATGTAAGGGCCAGTTTTAGGTTTTCCTTTTCCATGCTTTTGTTCATAGCTTTTAAGATTACACATCTTCGAGCAGAGATCATCCTGAACGAATGATTGCATTTGAGAGTTCGTGCGTGCATCGGTGCGCCAATGAAGAAAGTGTAATCGGGATGTGTACGTTTACCGCGTGGCGTAAAGCACATGATTTGCTCCATCTTTTCCCTACTAATATGCGGTAAGAGTGCGACTTTTACTGCGATCAAGTGTCGTTTATGTGATGTAGCTTCACTACACCGTGTTATATTTGATTTTGTTTTGTTCTCGCATTTGGTTGTTCTCATTAGCGCGTTAGGATTGTTATTGTTGTAATGTTTTCAAGCGTATATCTTCGGCGTTTATTTTATTATTTAACGTTAAATGGTGGCTACTATTTTGCTATCGCGTACGCCTACGGCTTTGCTTTATGTTCCCAACGGATAGGCTTGTTGCTTTCAAATACGTCACCTCATATTCATACCCTTTCGGGGCTTGTCGCGAAGAAAATGACGTTCTACTAATGTCCTCCCCGCAGTAGCAGATAGCATTCTAGTGCCATTCTCGACAGCGGGCATTTGATGCAATTGATGTGTCCAAATACATTTCACATTCTTCGCAGCCTTTGGAAACTTTGATTATTAGGGGATAAATAACGCTTCCGGTACACGGCACTAGCAGAATAAATGTGATTATTGTGTTACTTATTTCAATTGTTTATAGGTTTTTGTTACTTCAGCAAAATGCCGCCTCGCACTTTCTCTGTTACGCATACTTTAAAGTCCAAACTCATCGTTTCGGCTCGGTCTGCGGTTGAAGTGAAAAGCTCACCGCAATCGCTTCGCGATGCCCGTGCAGAGTTTATGTGACTAATTGCTTTCGCCACCGAACGCGCATCATGCACGATAGTATAGGACTGTTTTAATGGCATTAACCGCTAGATCCGATACTAATGTCCTTCATTACTTCGCTTTCCGCGAGTTTGCATTTTATGTTTTGCCCTTGCTTACTTGTTTTTGCTCCACACGACTGCCCTCTTATTTTGATTCGTTGACTGCAATCATGCTGATCATAATTGCTCCTTTCATTGGTTTTATAAAATGGACTAAAGCTTTTTGATGGAATTTCCTTTTCCAGGGTGCTCGGCTAATGTCAATTCCAACTACACACTTGATCGCGCGGCGTATTCATAGGAAAATGTGGCGCGCCCATTGGTGCTTGGTTTCCATTGGCTTTGATGCTGTTCATTATTGCTCCAGCTTTCCAAGTCACGTTTTATCTCTGTAAACGAATTAGTGATGTTCTCGCGTGTATCGCGCGCTTGATTCGATAATATTTTAAAACTGTATAAAATTGTTGTTTTCTATTTTGTGTAACAATACGGGGATTAGCTTGGATTATCTCGCTTTTTGCATCGCTCGTTGTAAAAGCTGGTCCAAATTCGTTTGGAAAAAGGGTTTCTGATTTGGGAGTTTTATTTGTCATCATTGTCTTAAGCTTGCCTTGTCTATCAGTTGCTGGAATATTCATTTTTTCTCGTTCTAACGTTTTTCAGGCATCTCAAGATCGCACACGATTACGGGGCAACGAGTGCGACAAGTGTTGCAAAAGGTTTATTGAGTAGTGTATCTTTTGTTCGTGCTTTAAGAAGAGTGAAGAAACCGAGGTGAAGATACTGTTTTGAGAGAACTGGCGATTCAGAAAATTCATTGATTAGAAAGAGTTCTCCTGAAACATGCCGGTATCTCCATTCGTCCATTCGTATTCGTCCACATGTGTACGAGCCTCTCGTTAAAAGTGCTAAGCCTGCGTCTTGCTCCCCTCGTCTTTCCTTTATTTGCTTATCTATTGTCTATAGGATTCTCACACGCATAGCTTATGTTGTTTACGTTGTTGTTGGCTTTCCATCGGGGATTATTTTACGCTTTACTGTGTCAACCCTCTCCAATCAGTTTTATCGTTATATTTTTATTTTGTTCTTGCAAAGGCTGCAGACTGCTGCTGTGGCCGTTTGTAGGAGTTAGGATTAAAAACTAATTTTATTACGTTTTCCCGGTGATCATCTAAATGCACCACGCTCTGTACACTCTAAAGCAAGGGGACCGATTTTCAGCTCCGCTTTCCCATTACGCTCTTCTTTCTAAACAAACTTCTTCGCTAGACGCTGCTACGCAATGTTCCTATCTTTTCTTTTAACTATTCTAACTGCTCAGCGTGCCTATTTCTCGGACAGCCATTGCTGCGCAACGAACGGCAGCGCATTAACCGGCCGGCGGAACTGCGCAACACCCTGTTTGCGTAACAATTCCTTCCTTTCCTTTCGGGAAAATCACTCGATTCCACCAGAACGCCACCACAAAACGTCTTTTCGGCAGCAGATCAACGACAATCGCTCTCAGTTAATATCGATATATGGTTTTATCTACGGTTCAAACGATAAACTTAACGCATACGGAACTAAATGGATACACGAACGGGTCGTAGTAAAAAGGATAAACTTTTTTAAATAAAATAATTAGTGAAATGAGACAATGACATAATATCTTTCAAAAGTGTGTGTCTGCACATAACGAATGAACATTTTTCGGCCCAAATTTTGACACCCCAAATGATTATTTACTTTTCCATTTTCTACCTACGTTGCGGCCGACAAACAGGTGGTACAATGGTACGCAAAATGATAACACAACATAATCTTTCGCCCTGTTAGCCGAGTGTTTCTTTTTTTTGGTTTTCATCCTTTTGGGTGGAAATTAGGCTCAGGTCGTTCGGGCAAGTGCGAGCGAGTCCATAAAACACTTGGTAAGCAAGAACAAAATTATATTTTTATTCTTAAACTTGTGGACACTAAGCATTCCCCAAAGGCAGGAAGAGAGCACTCGTTTGGGGAACCAATTTTTACTCTGCTTCGAACTAGCCGGTGAGCGAGACTGCAGATAGGCTCAAAATGGGAAATGTTTATTAGAAACACTTTCCACGAGACAAAAGTGACAGACCCCTCACGGACGTAGTACAAGCTTTTGTGGCACTAACCCCGAACTCGTTCAGGACCGCAAGTGAAGACTTCTTCTAATGGTTGAGTATTTTTTATCAAAACATCCATTTTGCTTTCTTCTGGTCGGGATGTTTCCATGTCCCAGAAGGCATTTTTATGCCTTCTCTCTGTTTCTCTGTCTCTAATTTTCTCTCTCGTTGCTCTATGCTGTCTGCGTTGATTGAAGCAGGCGTATAATATGACGAAGACGATGACTAGACCACCTGTACTGTGTGCTTTCGATAGCAAGGGCGAAAGATGAGGGGATGAAGAACGCCCAAAGGAGTGTATGTGTAACGAAAGCCTAACCGGAGTTTGTCTTTTCGATCAGATTCGCATCCCAACTACGGTAATGATAAACGTTAACGCCCTCCCCCTCGGGGTTTTTCCGAGATAAGCGATCCGCGGCATAGTTTTGATGGTGAGAAAACCAACGGAGCCGTGTACAACACCGGGAAGAGCCGGTGCAATAAAAATGTAGCATGTAAAAGTATATGTATAAAAGTATATATGCAAAACGTTCCGCCCCTGTCTTGTCCTAACGTACAATTATTAAAGCTGAAACCGAATATGTGGTGCTGGTTTAGAACGCATGGTAACATAGAACGGAACAATACACAAAATACACGATTACATTTCTCGATCGCGATGTCCTCGGCGACTCTTGCCCTGCCCCCTCGACATCACTCCATTGTCGACAACCCTAAACTGCCCATTTTTATTTGTCCCTTTTTTGGCTCCCACTGTCCGAAGATGATGATCAGTCTTCTGGCTTTCGTCCCCTTGCCGTTGAGCCACAGAGTTGTATTCTGCTAGTGGTCGCAAATATTATGCATTGCTGTGTTCCGCTCCGTGCTCCGTGATCAAGGCGCCATTCGTCAAATGTTATGCTCCGCTTCACTCCGCACCTCGTTGCTGTTGACATTGGCCAATTAACGGTTCGCGTCAATAGGTAGAGGTTGTTGTAAACTCCATGGTTTTGCTTACATCGAATGTTGACTCGATATCGTCATCCATCTGCTGCAAGATGACTTATGCTATAGGGAACCGGCTGGGAAGCTGGTGGAACTGTTGCTGTGCGCTAAGCTCAACATCGAACCGGACAGGCTACCCTCCTCATCCGGATATGTCTCTTTCGATGCTTCCGCCAAGGCTAGAGCACTAGAAAGACGAAAATCATGCGTTGAGCAGAAGTTGATCGCCCGAGGCGGTAAGTTACAAGCAGCCTACCTGAATCCCATGCGGGCAGATTCTTCATCGAATGCCTCAAGCTGCTTGTCATGCTTCTCTTTGAGCTGGCGAATTCTTTCAGCCCGTTCTTGATTGAACTGCTGCAACTCAGTTTCCATCTGAGGTTAAGGATACGTTTGAAATTACAAAAACGCGCCCTGATTCGTCGTCGTTGCAAATAAAACTTACCTTACTCTCCAGCAGTGCTCTTCGAACGCTGACGCGATCCTCCAGCTCCTTTCGTTCGCGATCGCGTTGCGCCTGTGCCTGCATTCGGTTCTTACTCTGGTATGCAGTCAGAATGTCTAGTTCGTACTGGAGTCGATCGCGCAGCTGATGACACTCCACTTCTTGGCTTTCATCCAGACGAAGGCTTTGCTTCTGTAGCATGTCGGCAATACTTTGTTCATACTGGCGAACGGAAAGGCATACAAATGCAATGCCGAATTTTTATCCACTGCCTATGCGGGGATCACACCAACGCTTGTTGGTTGCGTTGCGCTTACCTGATCACCTAGTAATGTTAACTTCCGATGTTGCTCTTCCTTCAGTTGCTTTATCACAGCCTTTTGTTCGTCCCTCGGTGTCGTCTGCAGTATCTGTCGCTTCAGTGCCTTATACTGGATCGTTTGTGTTTTACACGTCTCACGGAACTGTTTCCGAATCTGGAGTTCTTTTTGCTGTTGCAAGTGAGAGGGAGACGGAAATGGAAAGACTGTCCTAACATACAACATTGATGTCACTTTGTACCTTCAGGCTCTTTGGTTGCTGTTTTAATTCGAGTGCATGTCTTCGCAGCAGGTCTCGCTCGGCCCTGTCCATGTACTCTTTCTGGTTTCGCAACTCACTCTCGTGTTGCTTCGAAATCTGTAAATTGAACCAAAACGACGAACGCCATTCTATCACAAGTTCGACCGAAAGGTATAGAAATTCAGAGAACAACGGACCTGCTCTTCCCGCAGGGCATGGACACTTTTCTGTTGGCGATACTCGAGATCTTGCGTTTTTTCGTGGTGTTTTATCAGCATGCCGTGGGCTTGCTCCAACTGCTGTTGCTTCTTGCTGAGCTCCTGCAAACGCGTGACGCAAACCGTGTACTTATTAGTCTCCTATTGTCCTGTGTTGCACTTCTCGATTGGAAACTTACGTCTCGTAAAAGCTGATTTTCAAGCTCTTGCAACAGCACCATCTTTTTCCTGCGAAACTTGCGCATCTCCAGTTCGATGTAGTTCTTCTGTACCCGCAGCAGCCGCTGTTCCTCCTGAGCTTCCGCCTGTTTGAGGTTATCCTTCTGCGTCCTGCGAATAGTCGATGTTTCGTTCCCAATTAGTGATCGGTGGATCAGTGATTTCGAAACCCAATTTAATACGCACTGTAAAGTTGCGTCGCGTTGCCGTTTAGGCGTCGTATCGTCCATCGACAGCTCTCGTTTCCATCGCTCCTTGTTGGCCTTGTACTCTTTCTTTCGATGTATCTCGAACGCCTTCCGATCGCCCTCCTGTCGGGTCGATATTTCCTTGTGTAGCTTCTTCTCCGCTCCATCGTTTTGCTTCACCCGTCGCACAATTTCCTGCTGATGCTTTGCCTACGAAAACCGAAGCGGATTTTAGCACAAGTGTTGCGTCATTCCTCCTGGCTGGTTGTTGATTCGCTGCTTACCGATTGCTTGTCCAACTCTCGCGTGAAATTGTGCAACAACAAATCGTATTCCTTGTCCAGGGCCGTCTTGTGCTGTTCCATTTCCACCTTGCACTTTTCCTCCAGCTTCACCAGCGCGGCTTGATGCTCACGCCGCATGCGCTTGTAGCCGGACATTTGCTCGTGCATTTCCTCCTTGACGAAAGGCCAAACTCATCATCAACAAGGGTCCGCAACCGACCGACACGGGAGAGGCGACGGCCAGCCGTGCTTCTCGAAATATTTGTTGCTTACCTGCATGTGTTCCTTTTGTTGCTTCGTCACGATGCTCGTGGTACGGATCGTGGCAAAGTTGTTGGCACCATGATCGGCGACGGCGTTCGACACTCCCTGTGGTACGTGATTGTGGTTGTGTGGATGATGATGCGACGAACCACCGACCGGACTAGAGGAGGAATTGTGCGGTTGCTGGTAGACCATGTTGGCACTGCTGTTTTGACTACCAGCGCCAAGAGCGCCGGATCCACCGCTGCTAGCACCGCCACTGCCACCCTGCCCGCTACTTGATCCCATTCCGCTGCTACTACCGGCCATCATAATGCCACTTCCACCGGATCCTCCGCTTCCAACGACGCCACCGAGCATCACGTTCGACAGCATACTGTCTCTCGCACTTCCCGACGAATTGTTGTTGTGCATCGACGAGGGCAGAGCGGGCCGCGAACGGGACGAGTTTCGGACAAGCCCCATGCCACTCGCACCGGCATGAAGCGGAACTTGCTGGTCGACCGACGGTAGCGAGTGCTCGGAGGTGATGCTATTGCTCTTACTGCTATCACCTCCTATTTGCTCGTCCGGCGTGTCCTCGGCATCGCCCATGTTGCTTCCCGTCTCGCAGTCCACCATCAGGATTTTCTTCATCTTTCGATAGTTCAGATTATCCAACTCGCGTACTGCAGCCTTCGTTCTACGTTACAGTGTGTTGGAAAGACACCCCCCAAAAAAGGTCGTGAGAATCATCTTCAAACCCAGGTGCTCGTTGTTTCTTACCTCGCGATCAAATCGATCAAAACCGCCGGTGATCGTATCCGTGTCATGAAAGTATGCTTCAGTAACTGCGTCGACGTTGGCCGATCGATTGGGGATTTCTGGAGGCAAAAGTCGACGAAGTTACGAAACATATCCGACCACTCCTGGGCCTGCAGTGACGGCGCATCGTTCTGAGCGATGTGGTACAGTGCCGACATGGCGTTCATATTGAAGTACGGTGGCTTCCGTTCCGCCAGCTCGATGCAAGTGATGCCCAGTGACCACACGTCCACCTTTCCATCGTACTGACCCTCGTCCATTGCAAGGATCACCTCTGGAGCCATCCAGTACGGTGTGCCAACGAAGCTGTTGGCCGGACACTTGATCGCGGCGCTACCGAAATCGGCCAGCTTCACAATGCCCTGCTCGGTTAGAAGAATGTTACCCGCTTTGATGTCGCTGCAAAAGAGACACGACCAAAAACCCAGTTGAAATTGCTTGAATAATGTCGGTAATCGACCGATCAACCTACCGATGAATCCGTCCGAGCCCGTGCAGGTAGCTCAAACCCCGCAGGACACCGTCGCAGATGGCGGAAATTTCGTCCTCTTTCAGCGGACGTTTGTGCACCTCGATGATGTCCGAAGCGGAACCGACACAGTACTCCATCACCAGCCATGCCGTATTCTCGTGCAGATAGCACCCTTTATACTCGATCGTGTTCGGATGGTTCAGCTGACGCAGGAAGCGAATCTCCTTCAAGATGTCTTGCCACTTCTCCATGCTCTGCTTGCCCATGTAGGACATCTTTTTGATGGCAACGATTTCCTGCGAGAGGTTGCATTTTGCGTAGTACACGGCACCAAACGATCCGTGACCGATCTCGCGCAGATCTTCAAATATCTTTTCCGGATCATGTTTGTTGAATAGTTCCGCTATTTCGGGATCTTTAAGGCTTCCCGGTCTCATCCTCACTGTTCGCCGCTCGCTACGGGCGGCGGCTGCGGTTGTTTTTGGCGACTAGCAACACTCTCCGTCACGATACACAGGCCGGTCACCGTGCGCACACAACTTAAGGCCTAATTACACGACAGCCAAATGCGCTACATTCAACTAAACGTACACCTTTTCCTTACGGCCACTTGCTTTTTCCAGTTCGCTCACTCTAAAACACACATTTGCTAGGAAACACTTTCAAGGACATGCATTCTGCGAATTAAGAACAGATCACAATTAAACTCACATTATTCATTGACAAGGTCATGACAGCGAGGATACGCGCGACTCCGGATATCTAATCCGTTGCGCAAAGAGTTTTCTCGATAATAGTGACAAGCACCAGACCACGAGAACTTAACAAATTCGCACCTCTAACACACACGGAGGAGGAATTAAATAGCATGTGGGCGGCTGAGGTTTACAAATGCAACATTCAACGCAAATCAGGGAGGTATACCCTTACCCTTTGCACTTCCTTCGTTTCTATTTTCCTGACGCGACCCCAACTAAACTGAAACAATTGAAATTGCTGTTGTAAACGATGCTCCACGAGCGGAGTTCAACGGCGATCGTAGCAATCGGTATGAAGTGACACATTTTTCAGGCAAAAATTACATCGCTTACTACGGTTTCTATTTCTTACATAAAACGATATTCACTGTCTCAATATAGCCCTTCTTTCTGGCCCAAGTGTGAAACGTTTACAGCAAAAGGACAATCGAAAATAAATCGGTCGTTCGGCATCCCATGACCAAAAGACTTCTCACTCTCTTTTCTTCTCAAAGAATACATAATCTTACATTTTGTCCCAAATGGAATAAAACTACAATAGTTTTCTATAGTATGCCATCGCTGGTTAGTTAATTAACCCAATTCGGCACGAATGGTAGCCTCTCTAGCCATTATACCGCAACTAAAATTTGGCGGATATGCCAACGGGGCATACTTTGATGGATCTGTTGATACTTTGAGTGTGCTGTTACCTCAAAAAGGTAGTCAGATAGTGAGGTCTGAAAACAAGCCACTTTCCACACGACCATAAAAGTATGATTGGCTGTGCACGATTGGAAGTTGGTTTGATGCACTTTTTGTATTTCTTGTATTTTGTATTTTTGTATTTTGTATTTATTTCTTCAATGCGTTTCCAATGAATGTCAAACACCAACTTATGGGTTTACAAGATAGTGTGTTGGGGCTGGCATGATGGTTGTGGGTATGCAGATTAGTGTCACGTTTTTAGCTCGCAGCTCGCAGGTGCCCTCGCCGGTTTGGTGCGCCCATTTCATTGGCGGCCAAGTTTTGGCAAAGAATTTCAAGGTCGGCCGCACCAGCATGTGTGGCTCGTTTTTATTTGGGTGTCATTAGTTCTCTCTCTGCCATCTACCTTTTCCACACATTCCCGGTGCTTTTCTTTTGAGCAAAAACTATCCGCCAGCGAATACTGATGGCATTTGGATCCAACCCGACCCCGCCTTACCACACTGTCTTTTTCTGTGCCGTTTGGACACGTTCAAACCACGCCTAGAGCAGCTCATGCTTGTTGATGCTGCTCGCTGAACGTTCGCAGACGCTGCGACTTAATCCGTCTTGCCAAATTTGAATATGCCTTGCCAGTGATCAAGGCCTTTACGGGTAGACATGATTTGTTACTTGTATGCACCGACACACGACACCGGTTCAGATATTCACTTTAATGGTTCCAAATTAATCATGTGCTCGTCCATTAACGATCGACGGATTCAAGCAGCAATCTGCCGTCAAGGCAACACTCATTTCTGGCCATCTATAATTGCCATTAATTATACCTGCTGTTCGTGTAATTGAATCACAATTGAGGAGCAAAGAGCGTCACGCAGTACGCTCAACGGAATGGAAGTGGACTTGTGGAAAACAATGTTTAGAAACTAATTCAATTAAGCACTACAAACAAACTCTGGCAAGAAATACAAAATTTAAGGCGTTTCTGCTGGCAATCATTAAAGTGAACGACCTCAAGTTAAATTTGTTTGGTCCCATTCATTGACTTTTCTCTTTCAGCTATCTTCGGCTGCCTTAACACGCAACGTCGTCACACATTTTTAGTTTATGTGCTATTGTTGTCACCGCCTTCCCTTGAATCACCGAAATAGTAGAATAATTCACATCATTAGAAAAAGCACACTTTGGAAATAGCAGACATGCCGTGCAATATTGATGCTGAGTAAGTGCTCTATGCCGGACATTCGCGAAAGCCTATCTCTTTGCGTTCATGCACATTGCACCACGGCAAAATAAAGTGAATCATTATTTTCAAATTATTTTCATTTCACCATTCGGCCAGTCTCTTGGCAATGCAGTTTACTAGCCGCCTGAACGTGGGTTGCTTTGAATTATGTGTTTTGGGCTGCTTTTCGGCACATTTTCTAATCACACGTACAATCGCGTGATCACCACCACACACTGAAACGCACCGCGAGCCACGCCAAACTTCATCAACTTTTGCTCACACGCGCGGTTCACTCCCGGTCGGTGCGTAGCCGTTGCTCATCGGGACTCCTCCCCTCCACCCCTGAACCGCTTTCTTTCCCTTCACACGCCTTTGGATCTCTAGGGTTGCTTTATCTTACTCTCGCTTGGTGGTTCACCCTTTCTTCAACACGGTCACGGTTTTTCCTCTTTCCGCCGGACACAGCCGTGCAGCGTACCGTCATTGTCGTTGTTCATTGATTGCATTGCATGCTGCGGCCACTGGCCCGCTGCGAGCCGACGAACGGATGAAAGGACGAACGTTCGGTGAGTTTGGTGTTTCCGGGCCAACAATCAAACTTTAGTGAGAAGCGGCACGCACCGCCCGAGGAAACAGCAGTTCTTCTCAATGTTTCTCTTTCGCACGGGACGGGCCTGTCTTTCACTTGGCCGCCAAACACTACTCCTTCCGACCCCGTAAAGATAGACGATTTTCTTCGCGGCCCTATGTTCGGGCCCCACAGGCCTCTCTTGCTCTCTTCAACATACAAAATGGCGATTTCACACAAAAAACATAATACACACATACAGTCACTCACACGACTCACTCTGCTGTCATCGCTGCTCACGGCCGATTCCTACATAATGTAGCTGCTTTCCTCATTCTACTAATGAAATCGCGAGCGAAAAGGACACCGCAACGGTTCCCATACGCAGCATGCGAGGGCGAGAGCGAGAAGGCAGTTGTGGCCAGCCCGTGAGTGAGTGCGAGAGCACAGTGAATTGATGTGTTTCACTAACGACGAAAAGTGAGTCGCCGTGTCTGCACCGACCAAACCATCAAAAACCCGTCTTCAGATGGTGGGCGAGAATGCGTTCACCATTCAATTGCTTTATCACGCACCAGATCATTGGACGCTATCAACAACGTCACATTGACCGTCTGACTCACACTCTGCTGCAGCGCAGCGAGGAAAAGTACAAAACACAGCTTCTCGCTTGCGCACTCACGCTCTTCTCACCGCACGACAAAAGTCGCACTACCGTCGCGAAAAATCAATCACCACATTGAAGCGAAATCGAACGATGCGACCAACCTTTTCTTCGTTTGCCTACGCTGCCGGACTCCTGGTCGACGGATTCGTCACGTGCGTGCGATTGCCCGATTTGTTCACCACCTTGCACGAACGCACGAACTACCCCAACGAGTGGCACGAAAATACTGCCCCTCACTCACTCACTCGAGCTCGCTCTCAAAACTACTCCTTTGCTCCCGCTCTCTCTCTCTCTCTCGTTGCTCTCTCTTTACGTCAAGTTGACAGCGGCTGATTCGAAAATCTGGAATGACAACCCGAACTCGGTTTCGAAAGTACTTCGATGTTTAAATATTATTTTATTCATCCGCAACAGTCTGGAACAGTTAATAAAGTAATGCTTTAAGTTTCAATAAACGAATCCAGGAACGTATTCTTGTTAATCAGCTTGGTAGTGCAGATTACGAACTCAACATTGTTGTCCTCCTGTGTGGCTAGGAATCGTAGAGCCGAAACCTCGGCGAATGTGCAACCGCCGATGAAGAAGACGATGATCACGCGTGGTATGTCCGATTGCGACAGCTCGCTGGTGAACGAACCCCGTCGGTTAGTTAGGCTAGCGGAAGTTTGAAAATCTTCAAACGTTGGCCCCGGAAGCGACGACAGCTTCTCAGTCAGCATTTGCCATCCAGTCGGTTTCAGGAGCTGCTCTACGATGCGCACCGATAATGGTGCATAAATGCTGTGCACGTACGTGATGTCTTTTGGTGACACCTCTTCCGGGGTTTCAGCCGTTAAATTTAACGTTTTGCGTAGAACATGGTACGTTCTCGAACCTGTCTGCAAGCGTAGCAGGCCCGTCTTTTCCAGATTGCCGATCGTGAGCAGTGTTTGTATGCCGTACACTTGCACCAGCTCCCGCTTGTAATAGTCCAGCACTTTGGGCTTTAGGCCAGATCCGGCGATCGATTGCATACAGATCAAGCGCAGCACACTACGCAACGGTGCCTCTTTCGCTATCATGTCCTCGATGAAACAGTTCGGTTTCTCTACGTCTGAGCACATCATAAATTCTTGCTCGCAGCCCAGCTCATCGAGAAATAGATCGGATGAAACCACGTCCTTGACCAGCTCAGCGATCGTGGTGTGCGTGGCCAGCGACTGCTCGTTCGCCTTAATGTGCGGCAAGCTTTCGACGAACTTTTTCAACTCCTGTATGGTCTTTTCTCCATGGTTTTCATTTGCTCGCGAACGGATCGATTTTGCTTTTCGTGACAGCACCGCACCGACTGCGTTGAAGTTTTTATCCCGCAACTCGGCGTACAGCTGCTCCTTTGAATTCAGAATGAACTGACTTTTCTCGGTATTGCGCTCGGTCGAGAGGCCTTCGCCGGTGGAAAATTTTTCGGCCGGTAAGTTGACCGTCGTGTTGTTGATACCATATATCTCGTCAATTAAACCTTCGTACGTAAGCTGCGTCGCGAGCACGCTCATCAGATCGATCGATCGGTCTAGGATGATCATCTGGTCTATCACGCCCTTATCGTTGTTCATAGCTGGTCCATCTTCTTCAGCCATTGCCTTAGTTATCTCCCAAACGCGCTGCGCGTAGCTTCCCTTCCCGTACACCTTTGGAATGCGACCGTACAGTTTCTGAAGTCCGATCAAAGCGCAAGCCGACTGATGCAGGCAGCTTGTGTCACCTTCGATGTACAGCTCCTTGTAGGCATCCTTCAGCTCCATCGAAAGCAAATCGTTATCGAACGGGAAAAAATCACACCGAAATTCGCCAATAAACGACAGGCTTCCGTGAACGCCTTTCACCTGCAACCGTTTTTCGCACAGGAATGATTTCTTTGGCAAGAAGTACAAGAAGTACTCTTTGCGGGAAACTGTTCAGCCGATCAAAGCGGTAAGAGAGTGAAACCCGTCAAAACGAGGCAACGACTCACGTGAGGGCGGGAGGACACATACCTTTTTTCTTCTTTTCCTCCTCGTGAATGTTCGTCGCAATGTAGTCCATTAGCGTTTGATTGGGACGTGTGATAAAGATAATGTTTTTCACATCAATATCGGCCCACGGTTCCGGCCGCAAGGGATACATTTTCGTTACATGGTGCTCCTTCAGGAAGGTGTAACGGGCCACCAGCCCGACCGGCCCGCCCAGTGATTCATCCCATATGATAGCCTGAGCGGAAAGCGGAAAACAGAAGGGTTTAGGAAACGCCGATGGAGACACTGACCGACTTGGCTCACCTTGGTGCCTTCGCAGCGATCGAGGATTTCAACAAACTCACGCACAGCCGTTTCTTGCAGGAGCTGTATGTTAACGCGACCTCCTGAAAGATGGGAGTACATTCTGCTATTTCCTCCTTCCCGTTGGCGAAATCTGCTGATTGTTTTGATCCTCGAGCTAATGTTGTTTTTTTGGCTTTTAGTTTGGAGCTTGGAGTATGGCAAATAAACACACACAGCTGTCAGTTTTGTCAGGTGTAGGAAGCAGTAAATGAGGGGTAGGAAATTGAACCTTCACGCTGGAAAGTTTCGTGGTTGTCCCATTCAGAAAAGTTACATCACGATTTCACTAACGCAGTGATCGGGTTTTGCTAGATGTTTGCGTTTCGAGACCTGGGATGGTTCTGATTGTGTGATTATACTAGTTTATGCTATGTGACGGTAAAATCGTGAAAATACTTTACGCGCACCCGCATCGATCCCGTCGAACTGAACATTGCGCCGTGTCGGTTGTGAAAAGTGCGTAGCGAAACTTTTTCGTCATGCTGCTGTAGCGCGATAACAAAAAAAGGTGCGAAACTTGCCCAGGTTTCGAAGTGGCTCCGAACTAACATGTCCGAATCGAAGCAGGTATTGAATAGTTTCATTCTAGTCGTCCGCCTTACTATCATTCTACAATTTACGGTTTCATTCATAAGTTTTTTCTTCACCATATTCCACGTATAACGAAGCGCCAGCAGCCAAAACAACAAAAGAACTACGCGCTCTTTAATTTGCATTTCCTTTGCGGTTCTTTCTTCATTCATCCCGAGCTTGCCAGGGAACCTGGGGCGCAATACGAAACGGAAGCGTAATTGTCTAGGCTCTGTTGCGGCGAACGAAAGGCCGCAGAAGGTCGTCGCGGCGGTCTTCAATTTCTGCACGCGTTGCATTCTTCCGTTCTGTGGTTTCAGAATCGTCCTATTGCGAATCATGTACCTTGCGTTACTGCGTTTTCCCTTACATCCTTACGCCTAGAATTGCTTGTATTTAGTAGTGTTGTTACCTCATAGTTTCCTTCTTTTCTTTTTGTTTGATATATTTTCAGTTCATTGCTTGACTCCTACAAGAAGTGTGGCCATTGATCGAGGCAGCTATTGTGTTTGGAAGGACAATCGAAAATCCTTTCCTGGTTCCGGCAATTAGCACTCGGCACTTCGTTGCACATGTCCGTACTCGCTTTGTGAATGATTCTTACGTTCAACGGTGCCGTGCAATAATTTAGTACTTTATAATTTGCATTCATTCGTACAAAATTCGCGGCATTCCTCATCGAAAGCGCAAAGGTTACTCCGCAGTCCTTCGAAGTTCCATTGACCGAAAGGTCCCTTTGTTTCGATCACACTATACTCTGCAGGTGAACGGAACACAATTGGGTTCGGTGTTTTGGTGGTGCCTACCGAAACAATAGGGCTTCCACCGAGTAGCTAGTGCATCCCGTTCGCCGTACCAATAATTTCGTTCGATGTGCTATGTCCCTGGTGCTGGGTTCGGGTTTTACGTAAGAAACCACACCAATCCACGGAGCGCCACCATACACTGCTAAGACTGTAGAGGGCAGCGCTTTGTTTTGTTGCCGGCAAAGGCAGACCCAATTGTCAGCATTCGTGACGTGATACGCTTTTACCCTTTGTTTCGTGACCGCATCCTACAACCCGTCCGGCCACATCCGCCCAATGGCCACGTACCTGAACCGCACCTTGTCGATGGTGACGGGAAACGGAAACGCTTCGATGTACGAAACGGCGGCCCTGATCGATCCAAATGCTCGCACGCTGCACAACAATGCTACGGACGTTTCACCGCTTCAGATCTTCGTGCGGGCCAAGAAGAAGATCAATGACATTTTTGTTGAAATCAACGATTATGTGGTCGAAACGACCGGCTTTATCGATGGTAAGTTTCGTAGCGGTGCAGTAATTGAGCCGCCAATATTAGAGAGAATAGTTCGAGCACTGCTGACCGTTTTGTTTCACAGGAGAACTTTCGGCAACCTCGGAGATCGTGGACAAAGCGGAAACGGAGCAGTTCCAAAGCTATGTCCTCAAGGTGCGAGGCATCCGGGAGGTGCTGGCCCGGGACAACATGAAGGTGGCCTTTTTCGGTCGCACCTCGAATGGCAAAAGTTCCGTGATCAATGCGATGCTGCGCGATAAAATTCTACCGAGCGGCATAGGCCACACCACCAACTGTTTCTGCCAGGTGGAAGGAATCGACGGACAGGAAGCGTATCTGGTGAAGGAGGGAAGCGATGAGAAACTAAACGTTACGGTAGGTTGACCTAACAACGGTCTGTAGGTTCTCGGCTCAACCAGCGGCCTCGTTTCCTCCTTCCAGTCCGTGAAGCAGCTGGCGAATGCGCTGTGCCAGGAAAAGCTGTGCGAAAGTTCGTTAGTGCGAATATTCTGGCCACGGGAGCGGTGCAGCTTGCTGCGGGATGATGTCGTCTTCGTGGATTCTCCTGGTGTGGATGTTTCACCGAATCTAGACGATTGGATCGATAACCATTGCCTAAATGCAGACGTGTTTGTGCTGGTGCTAAACGCGGAATCTACGATGACTCTCGCGGTAAGCCTTTACACGGGTCAATATTTAGGGCTAGCTTTAATCGGAACGTATTTGGTACGCTTTAGGAAAAATCTTTCTTCCACGAAGTTTCAACGCGACTCTCGAAACCGAACATTTTCGTGCTCAACAATCGGTGGGATGCATCGGCTTCGGAGCCAGAATTTCAGGAATCGGTAAGTAAGCCTCTGCTGACAGCATCGCACGATGATCGGCGATTGCTCACCATTGATACCTTTTCCAACACTTTGCCTCATTTTCAATCGAACTTTGAAAAGAAGGAACTGGAAAAGGTAATGAAACGCGTTCCAGTGCACCGATTGTTAATGCTTGTACTCGTTCACACGATATTAAGCAAAGACTTCACACGCTTTCATTCTTTTCTGCTTCTCCTGTCCGCAGCGCTTACATGTGTTGTTCGGAGCACAGTCACTGTGTTTTATTGGATTTTAATTTATTGCCTTGTAGGCTTTAGTGATGTCTCGACTGTTCAATTGATTGTTTTAATTTGTCTCTAGCGCCAATGTTCGTTATGTACAACGTAGAGCGTGTCAAGTGTGGCCGTGCCACAACCCATCACAACTAACTCTGGACTCTACTCTGGACTAACTCAACTTAATTGTAATGGATTTTTGATTTCCCTAATCGTTTTATTCACAGGTTAAAGCACAGCACCAGGAACGGTGCATCGATTTTCTGGTGAAAGAGCTTAAGGTAGCGACTCCGAAAGAGGCCGAAGAACGTGTTTTCTTTGTATCGGCGCGCGAGACTCTGCAGGCACGGCTGAAGGAGCAGGAAGGTTTACCGGCCATCGCTGGCGCACTTGCCGACGGTTTCCAGAATCGGTACTTCGAGTTTCAGGATTTTGAGCGCAAGTTCGAGGAGTGCATTTCAAAGAGTGCGGTACGAACCAAGTTTGAGCAGCACAGTTCCCGCGGCAAGAACATCGCGGGCGATATGCGCATGATGCTGGACAGTATCTACGAGCGTGCGAACGTGCTACGGAACCAGAAGCTGGAGCAGAAGAAACGTCTCACGGATCGTATTGCAAGCACGGAAACATCGCTCATGCAGGTGACGCGTGAGATGAAACTCAAGATCCATACAATGGTGGAGGAGGTCGAACAGAAGGTCGCGAAGGCGTTGAATGAGGAAATCTGGCGACTCAACGTGTTGGTAGATGAGTTCAATCTACCATTTCATACCGATCCGCTCGTGCTGAATGTTTACAAGAAGGAAATCAACAGTCACGTCGAGAATGGGCTCGGGTCTAATCTGCGCGCCCGCCTAAGTACGGCGCTGGCCATGAACGTCGAGACGGCCCAGCGCGAGATGACGAGCCGCATGACCGCCCTAGTACCGTCGGAGAAGATCGTTACACAACAGCACCAGGTGGTCGCACGTACCCAGCCGTTCGAGATGCTTTACACGCTCAACTGTCAGAATCTGTGCGCTGACTTCCAGGAGGACCTCGAGTTTCGCTTCTCCTGGGGAATCAAGGCACTGATTGCGCGCTTCAGTGGCAAAATGAGGGCTAACAATCGGAAGGCGATCACTCATCACCGACAGAATAGCAACATGAATGTAGGTATCGATTGAACAATGCCTGTTTCATGAGAGATCATTTGAGAATCGGCCATGTGCTTCCTTTCCGATCCAGATGTCGCAGATGCTTTCTCCAACCTCACCGATGTGTCTTATGCCGGAGAACGAGCTGATCACGAACGAGCAGTTGTCGGTTATCTCGAAGGTTGCAATTGCATCGATCGGCTCACAGGGCACACTTGGTCTTGTAGTGGCCGGTTTGGTAAGTGCGGTGGAATTATTCTCTTGGACTTTTTTTAGTTCTATAATTCTTATTTTACTCCATCCACAGCTGCTGAAAACAATCGGCTGGCGCGTAATTGTCGGAGCTGGGGTCGTTTACGGTAGCGTCTACCTCTACGAGCGCCTCTCGTGGACTAACACGGCCAAGGAGAAGAACTTTAAGAATCAGTACGTTCAGCATGCGACTCGTAAGCTGAAGCTGATCGTCGATCTTACCTCGGCCAATTGCAGCCACCAGGTGCAACAGTAAGTAGGAGACTGTGGATTGTGGATTCGGAGAATTATTCATGTGTGCGTTTTGTGTCGATTCAGGGAACTTTCGAGTACCTTTGCTCGGCTGTGCCGTGTGGTCGATACGGCCAGCAACGAAATGAACGACGAACTGCGACACATCGAAGGTTCGCTCGGTGTGATCGAGAGCAACCAGAAGCAGATCAAGCTGCTGAAGAACAAGGCGAACTACATCATGAACGAGTTGGAAATTTTCGACAGCAACTACATCAGGGCCAACTAGGCGAAAGCAATCGGTTCTTCTGTGGGCTTTGCAGCATTAACGGTGATTTAGCTGAGTCCTCTAGGTGCTTGGGTAATCGCAGTAAAGAAAACTCCAGAATGTGCTCCGCGCGCACCGGATGCGCAAAAAAACAAATCTTAATTAGAGACACGGAGATAACAAGATGTCCAAAGTGACGTCGCGCAAAAAATGGATCATTTCTCGCGAGGATGGGATATCAATTCTTGCCTGAATTACACTCATGTTGGGTCCAGCGCCAAGTGGCTGTAAAAATACGAATTAGGGCTGCTATATCTGCTACGTGCCACAGCGGATGCTCTGTACGATAATACTGAATGTGAATGTAGCAAATATTTCCTCTATCCTAAATCTATAGTTATGTAAAAAAAATTATAAAAGCCACCCGAATCGTACCGTTATTCGAAGCAACTCCCATCGATAGTTGACTATCAGGAGATGATTAACTAAGCTAACAAATTTGTAAGTAGCCCCTCGTGATGATAACTAATAAAACTGTGCATAACGCGCGATTCACACTTTGAAGTGAGAAACTATAAGCAAAAACGTAATTATTGTTGATGCGTTGATTGGAAGCTGTAGAATCTGAGGTTAATTTTTGTATGCAACGGAAACAATAAAACAAATCTTTGCATGACGAGAATCGGTACGACTTTTATATTTAACAGAGAAAGACAACGACCGCTTTTTATGGATAACTTAATTTTATTGATAATTTTTTTCAATACATTTCACGTCCCGGGTAGCGTTCATTTTTTGTTCTCCGACAACTTCGCACTGATCATCTCCTTGAACTGAGTCAGAATTTTGTTCTCCCGTTTCTGGCGTTCCTCCTTGCTGAACATGGCCAGGGCACGCTTCTCGTCGGCCGAATAGATCTGATTTTCCTTACGGATACGCACGGCTTCCATGCGCCGGTGGCGACTGCCACTCATCACGTACCCGACATCTTCGAAGTTGGCGATTTCGTCCGACGTGAGACCGATTTCACCACGCCGAGGAATACGTTTACCCTCCGTAACGTAGGCCGCCATCGCCGCGCCTTCACCGGGCAGCAGGGCACGACCGAAATCCTTTTGGTTCAGGTTTCCGCTCGCTTTTACGGGACCCACCACGTTGTCACCGTCCTCGTCGGGTCGGGAACTTTCTTTCAGCGACAATCCACCACCGGGCCCGCTCTTAACCGTCTCATTCGTCCTCGCCAATGCTTCAGATTTCTCAATCCAAATTTCTTCTTCATCACCGGACGAGGACGAATCAGAAGCGGACTCCGACGACGGCGATGATGAGGATGATGATTCTACTTTCTTGTTCTTTCGTTTTTTCTTCTTTGCACTCTTCGATTTTTTTGACTTTTTGGAAGATTTTTTCTTCTTTTTGTCCTTCTTCGAACGGCTTTTGTTGGACCTTTTCTTTGCCTTCGCTTTCAGTTTGGATTTTTTGTGCTTCGACAACTCTTTCGCTTTTTTCTGCGATTCCTCATCATCGGAACTGTTGACCGGCGACGGTGAAGTCGCCCAAGCTTGAGGCACTCCCTCGGTGCCGATGATTTCGCGCTGCAGCCGCCGTGACTGCATAAAGTCTTCATTCATCATGTCGCGGTTTGATTTACGGTAGCTGCGATCAACATTGCGTTGCGATTCGTGCTCATCGTACAGATCGTGCTTCCATCGGTTCTGCTGCCGATACGCACCCTGCTCGCCCTCATCCCGGTGCTCGTCGTGGTAACGATCGCCCGGATGTCTCGATAAACGATCTCTCGAGTGATCTCTTCTTTCACGTCGATCCTCCTCACGACCTGCACCATTCCGACGGTCGTTATTATGATGGAATCGATCGTTGGTACGCCTCGAACGATCTCGAGAATCACGATCCCTCCTTTCCCGTGGGCTGGGTGATCGTCGCCGACGGTTCTCTTCCCGCTGCCGCCCGAACTGATCGTCGCGGCGACTGCGCCATTCTTCTTGAGCACGTCCTGCTGCGTCTGAAACCGTCCGATTGGCACGCCGATCTCTGTCACCGCTACGGGATCTATCGTGCCGGCGAGGCGATTGCCTCACTTGTTCCGGCGTATCTGGGCGACTTCGACCGGGCCGTTCTTTACTGAGCTGTTTGTCATCGATACGACCCTTGTTTGTGGTTGTTCTCTCATCCCGTTTCTGACTTCGAGACGTAGGCTTGCGGTCCGAGTCTTTTCTACCTTTGCTTCGTTTGTCTTCCGGGCTTTGAGTGCGTGAGTTTTTCGCGTTATTAGTCGAATCACTGCTGCTGCGACTATGGCTGCTGTCGCTGCTGCTTCCATTGCTATCGCTGCCCTCCGTGCCGGACTGCGAGCTGGCGGAGCGGTGTGTCGACCGTTTCTTATCTTTTCTCCCACGACTTCGCGAACGACTTCTGTTACCCATCGCCTGTAATCTGATTGAACAATTTATAAACCAACTGTTTGTCGTAAGCTTTGCGATACACTTCCGCGCTGCGTTTTCTCACTGAAGCTGGGTTGTCTGTTGAGAGAAAAAAAGTTCCTGTTAAGTCAAAACAAAACGCCACAACAAACACTGACCGCCGATAGCGCTTACCATCGCGTGGATGACAATGATTTCAATTTCCCGGATAAATCCTGATTTACTTCTAAGTATTATCCTGTTACGGAGTTTGCGAGTTCCGCCCCGGTCGCGCCTGCACTTTTTGTACCGTACAAGTAGTTTAATTAAAAATACTGGCACCATTCGCACACGCTTATCTTTCTGGGGCCTGAAGCTGCTTTCGATGTTTCGATGAATGCTGACTTGTAGTTCGATGTTTAGTGGTAGGCTCTGCGGCGATTATCTAAAACTGTCAAAGAAAAGGCCGTGATTCTGTGTGTTTCTCTGTGGCTCGCTCGGAGTGTCGGAGTTGTTCGGACGGAACAAAAAGAAGTTAACAGCATATTTTTGCCATACCCCGTCACGGCCATCGTTGCACCGTTAGGAGTATTTTGTAGTCGCACCGTCCTTTTTGTTTTACTCCATTCTCTACCCAACGGGGCCGGGGGTGAACGCTGTTGATACCGACGGTTTGTTGTCCGGTGTGGGTTAGTCCGTCTCTCGACCATCGGCTTTCCCGAGCTTTAGAGGAAACGAAGTGGGAGGTGCACGATTTCTTTTGGGTATCGATCGCGTGATAGCGCTTAGGACAGGCGTGCCATTGACACCCATCTGTTTTGGGTACGAGCGCATAAACAATCAGTTCACGCAACCCGCAAGAGAAACCTGTTCGACGCAGCCTACAAAGTAGCCTCCAAAGCTCGGCTCCAAAGTCGCAACACAAAGATGAGCGATGCAGCAAGCAAGGATGATGGAACCCCTGAAGTGACCGCTTCTGGTGAAACCGTGCCGGCAGTCGGTAAAGGCAAAAAGAAGCAACACCTGCAACAGGGAGCCAAGGCGAAGTCCGGCGCTGACAGTGAAGAGACGGGGCCGCTTGCAACGAACGGAGAAGTTTCAACAGCCAGCGGGACGGACGAACATGCCGCCAGCGAACCGAGCTCCAAGTCCAAGCAAAAGAAGAAAAAGAAGAACAAATCCCAAAATGACCAAAGCAAGGAAGAACAGGTGAATGGTGAACCTGAGCCATTGGCGAGCGAGGACGGTAACGGTGCGAGCGGCAGTAAACACACTGCCGGGCCAGGGGAAGGTGAATCTGGCGAAGAAGCGAGCGGGAGTGGCTTTACGATGAACAACGATCCGGTCGATATGCTGATGAACGTGCGGGACGTGCTCGAGCGGCTGAAGCTTAACTCGGGCATGCTGAAACCGGCCAAGACGCCCGAGGAGGCGCTACATAAATCGTTCAAATTCTGGTCCACTCAACCGGTGCCGCGGATGGACGAAAAGATTATCACGAACGAGCCGATCGAGGAGGACAAACAGTTGAGCGAGATCCGTCAGGAATCGTACGCTTTGCCGGATGGGTTTGTGTGGGACACGATGAATTTGGACGACCCGTTGCAACTGAAAGAGCTGTACACGCTGCTGAACGAGAATTACGTCGAAGATGACGACGCCATGTTTCGGTTTGACTATCAGCCGGAGTTTTTGCAGTGGGCACTGCAACCGCCCGGATGGAAGCGCGACTGGCACTGCGGAGTACGCGTGGTCAAGTCGGGACGGTTAGTTGGCTTTATTTCCGCCATTCCCGGTTCGCTGAACGTGCATAAGAAAGAGCAACGCATGGTGGAGATCAACTTCCTGTGCGTGCACAAGAAGCTGCGATCGAAACGACTGGCGCCCGTGCTGATCCGAGAGATCACGCGCCGTGTCAATCTGACTGGTATCTTTCAGGCAGTCTACACGGCGGGCGTTGTGCTGCCGAAACCGGTATCCTCTTGCCGTTACTGGCACCGTTCGTTGAACCCGAAGAAGCTGATCGAGGTAAGGCGAGAGCCGAACCGTTGTTTTGTATTTACATTGCAAATAAGTCTACTGTCATTTGCAGGTGAAGTTTTCGTACCTCTCCCGAAACATGACGATGCAGCGAACGATCAAACTCTACAAACTGCCCGACCAACCGAAGACGCCCGGTTTCCGGAAGTTGGTCGAGGCGGACCTGCCAGGCATACATCGGTTGCTGAAATTGTACCTCGAGCGCTTCAATCTTACACCGGTGTTTGATGAAATCGAGATGCGCCACTGGTTTCTGCCCCAAAATGGCATTATCGATTGCTTCGTGGTAGAGGATCCGGCCACCGGCACGATTACAGATATGGTCAGCTATTACACGCTTCCGTCGACCGTTATGCACCACGCAGTGCACAAGTGCGTGAAGGCCGCGTATAGCTTCTACAACGTGTCCACCAAGACGCCGTGGCTCGAGCTGATGAACGATGGTTTGATTTCGGCCAAAAATCTTGGCTTCGATGTATTCAACGCGCTCGATCTGATGGACAACAAGCAGTTCCTGGTGCCGCTCAAGTTCGGCATCGGAGACGGTAATCTGCAGTACTATCTCTACAACTGGCGCTGCCCAAACTTGCAACCGGAGGATGTCGGTTTGATACTGCTCTAAGCGCTTGCAATACCATCATGCACCGCCCGGCCAAAGGTTTTGATTCACGAATCCCACGTTTTACCCCAGGATCGAACTAAAGCTCGCCACAAAATATTACTTCTATCATTTTTCACGCCTTTTGGAAAGGTTGGTCACGCGCGTGCGCGTGTGTGTTTGATACGTTATGTTTGCTCGTTCAAAAGGACGCATTGATCGCTTGCTTAAGGAAGGATGGTTCAAGCCGTCATATCAGATCCTCATGGCAACCGGTTACAGGTGTATTTAACGAATTATGTTTGGTTCACGATCACGCAATGTTGCAGCGGTTCGCAACGCAAGTCACACTTTACGTTCACTAATCGCAAGGAAAGCGTTCCGACGCGCGGGTACGGGAAGTTTAGTCGTTTTTTTATTATTCATTGTATAGTTCTTCTCGTGAAAGCAACACTTGCATCGAGTACAGAGTACAGCACTAACGATGTATCGTCGATGGAATGGAAGAAACAGCATAACGGCACTATAGTAGGCATATTCCGTTAAATGGTCGCCGCAGATAAAAAAAACGCAGTAAATAAAAGAAAGTATATAAAAAGTAGTTGTGTGCAGATCTTGGTGACAATAGTTGGACAATCCGAAGTCCAGGCGGAATACGGTGCGACCATCGCAACGCAATAGTAAAATGTACACGACTAGGACCGGTTTGCTGAGGCAGGAAACAGTCCCTCCGGGCACAGTGATTGTTCCAAGTTTTTTCAGGCAATAAAGCCTGAGAGCGATTATGTTTGAGAATCGAGTTTTATTTGTTTCCCGTCGCAAGAAATGTTCGCAAGTTTGGTTATCAGCCACGCGTTGGGAGTGGCGTTCAATTGATGACGGTTCCTCTAAACTTAAGTTTTTTTGTTCTGCACGTTTAATAACTGGAAAAATGAACTCTTCTCTGTAGACCGGTTCAGACATCACAAGACATTTGGTCAACACGGACTAACGGCAAAATTTCTGCAAACCCCCTAGAATTCAAAGGATGAACACTAAATCACTCCCTCCGGTGTCATACCGCTGGGAATGACAATTTTATTAAGATGAAACGCAAATAAAAAACAACTATCAGTTTCGCAGGTAATTCTGCAAATGATTATTTAAATCGTACAGACACGGTGTGACAGCGACCATTTCGGTACGAGACGTGTTTGGGGATCATGTTTTACGGGCTACCTGGGAATATCTATGCTAGAGTTTCCGAGGCCGCTTACTTCTTTCCCTTCTTCTCCGAACCGCCACCTCCACCGGGGGCGTTGTTCTCGTTCTCAGCAGCATCCTTTGCCTTCTTGGCGCGAGCACCGAAGAAGCGCGCGTGCAGACGAGCCTGACGGATGGCCTGGAAAGCGCCGAACTTCTTCTCCTCGTCGCTGAGCTTCGCGAACGTCACTTCCGGTTTCTCGTTCGAGATCGGCATCACCGGTCCCTGCAGCTGCTTGGCCAGCTTGCATTCCTCCTCCGTGGCATCACCCTTGCGCACCTTCTGGCGCGGATGGATCGGGAACAGAATCAGCTTGCTGCGGTACTCCTTCAGACGCTGAATGTTCTGCTGGCAGCTTTCGACCGACTTGTTTTGGCGACGCGGATCCACGGCAATACCGATGGTCTGCGCAAATCGCTTGGTCAAGCCCGCACCCTAAGAGACGCACGCAAGATAGGCATTTAATAACACTGTGCGCGATAACTCTGTTACTGTGTGTTCCGAAGTATCTGGCATTTCGCATGTCACACTCCGCAACCAACTTACCTTCAGCTCGGCCAGAGTGAAACCACGACCCGGGCGGATCTTGGTGTTGTAGCGCTGCGACGGGCAGTGCACGATCGGGCGGATCGGTCCCTTTGCGGGACGGGGGAACACGGCCTTAGCCTTCTTGATACGGTTCTGTCTCCTGCGGTACTTGCGGGCTGGTTGATTAAACCAGGTGCGAATGTGCCGCTGCCAGTACTTGTGGAAGTGGCCATTCGAAATCATATGATTACCCTTCACCATCTTGGAGGGTTAAGTTTTTGTCGTGTGCCTAAAACGAGAATGCGGAAGAGAGAATGTTAATGAAACAGAACACAATTTGTGTCAGCCGTGGAACACGCAACCCGACATCGGAAATCGGCTTCAGTTCTGTCGAAATTACAATCTTAGCTATTTACAGGCTTTGAAAAACTAAACTCGTTACAGCCTATTTCAACAGGAAATCCAATTTAAGACAGAAGTACAACCATTCTGCTGCACTTTCATTGAAAAAGGTTGGCCGTCTTGAGCTCAAAGTAGAATGCAGCTCGAATAGAAGCTGTTGACATCACGGAAAACAGCTTGCTTTTTCGCAAATTAACCCATCGTTAAATCGTTTGGCAATGTAAATCAAGTGAAATTTCGTGTGTTCGAGTTTTGCGGTATACTCCGAAACACACAAAGCTGAACGAAATGTTGAAATTAATCACGAAATTGCGGAAAATAAACGCACCTCAACAAAAATGTGTTCACACAAACACCGTAAAGGCCGGAAAGGAGCGTAGTCAAAGTTGTTTTCTCTGACATTTGCTGACGGCGCTTGACAGCGGTCGGACTTCCGCTTGCGATGACATCGGCAGTGTTGCCAGAGAAGAAAGATCGTGACCAATGCGTTTTTGAAAGCAATGTTTAAGCATTTTAAGCAGATAAATGTCAGTGTTTAACCATTAAAGGAAATAAGAAAATGTCAACGATCGTACGAAATTTATTGCAGCTTACGGGTAGGTGGAGAATTGATCAGTTTTCGGCTTAGAAATGTAAGCAAATTAATCATCTTTCATCGGTGCTTCTAGGAACCGTGGCATTTTTAAAATGTGTTCAAGCCGCATTTTCGACAAATTATTTCAAATGAACGGTTAATGTTGTTTTAGTTTTTGCAATTCTTCCCAATGATTCCCACGAAAGCTTAAGAAGATAAGCTTCTAGATAAAACTCGAATAGATTGATAATGTTTTGTAACATTGGTAGATATTGCGAATAAAAATTTAGACTTACGATAGAAGCACTATTTGAGAGTGATTCGAAATAAGTAATAGAACTTCTAAACACTACATTATTATTATTTTTTTAAATATTCAACTGTGCCAATCGTGCATTATTAATACACAGTTTTCGAATGTGCTCTGATGGTCTTGTATGAATGCAATACCTTTATAAAAATTGGACTGTAGTAAATTGAGTTGAAATGTATTACCCTAAAAAGTGTGTTTGTTGCCCCTTGCCCATTGAGTCTATCGCTCAACTTTCCTACATCGAACGAAGATAGTCGATAGCATTAGACAACCGCTAGAAACGGGCAGATAGCAACACAAGCGCACCGCTCATGCGAGCAGATCCTGGTCGGGTTTGTTTGTACTATCGGTGCGATCAAACCGGGTACTGGGCTTAGAACGCCGGCAACGGCGGCACGTTCGCCGTATATCCTTTCCCCGACCGAGAGCGCTTCCCGGCCGGTTGGTGTGTACTAGTCAAATGAATAATTTTCGTTTCTCATCTGCCAAAAGTTCAGGAAACGGATGAATATTCAAAAGCAGCAGCTTCCATCTTTCGTGCTGGGTTGCGAGACGTGCACAGATAGAGGTTGTCCATGATGCAACTCCGGAAGGCACTCATAAACCCGTTAGCATTCCGTCACACGACGGATTCCCTCCGCCACAGTGTGGCGGTGGTATTAGCGTTGCTTCAAAACTCGGCAAAAACGATGCATCTTCGTTCGCTCCGTTCCATTCTCGCCAGCCTCCGCGGGGAAGGATTTATAAGCGTGGCCCAAAATCTCTCGGATTCTCCCGCCACGCCACGGTAGGGCCGTCCGGAACAGGAAAAACACTTAAATGGTATTACCGCGAGGTAAATCCGTTATAAAGTGCGGGATTGCTGGCGTGTCATGATGATATGACTGACGAGCGTGTTCCGGGACGAGTGTCACAGTTTGGAAGGTTATGAAAGTCAATTACGGGTGTCTTCTCCGTAGGGTCTTCCCTTCCGCAGGGATTCTGGGGCCCCGGACCGCACCAAATGCCGGGAGCTGCTTTCTATTGTTTCCGCCCGTCAGAGGGCTAACTTTGTGTGTTTGGTGCAATGGGCTGATGAGCGGTGAGCCTGATGCGGCATGACGAAGTTGGATGGCGCCAAAAGTGGCCGTTGTTTTGCGATGCACTGCGATGCCGAAGCTAGTGTGTCTAATCTGGCGTGTAACGTGTGTAGTTTGGGAGTCATCTTTCACGTGGGCCGTTGTAGTGCCGGTGGCAGTTTGAGAACTTTCCCGAAGAATCTGCCACTTTGTATGGGAACGTTGAAGGAATTATTTCAAATATTCATCATTTTAAACAATTCCACAACATTCTACCCTCCGGTACGTAATCGGATGGAGTTTGCAATTATCGCACTGATGCCATAGTGAATAGGGTTTTCTTCGACCGTCTTCCAAGCCCAAGAAAATCCCGTTCTTGTGGGAGCGCTAAGAGGAGGAACTTAAGCAAATAGAGTGTAATTTTCATTCTACTTTATCGCTCGAAAGTGCCAAGCTCAGGGCACCGTTTTGCCGAGTCGTTTGGATGGGCGGGAAATGAAGGTAACCCCATCGGTACTTTGCGCGCCGTTCCCTCCCCCGGGGGCTAGAATCATAATCAACCTGAAACAACGCACCAAAGTCATCGCTGCACGATTGTGCAGCCCGCGGTAGAACCGCGACATTCTTCCCAGCCCGCCAACGCCATTCTTCGTTCACAGCCATTCCCTTGATGGCACCTCGTCCGGGGAGGGCCTGGGGCTGTGGCTTCGGCAGGTGAAGACGGAACACGCAGGTCGACTTTATAACGCGCGTGCTACTGCACCGGGTGCAGTTTTGCGTGTGCACCAGACGTGCGCAATTAATTAGAAAAGGAAAACCTAATTGACATGGGAAAATTATCCAATCGTTAGTTTGGAAACTTTACAGCCCGGGGGGTTTGGTAGCAGCTGGCTGGCTGGCTGGCTGGCTGGCTGGCTGGCTGGCGGGGAATCTCAAATCTAGCAAACGGAATACAGATAAGGGTCTGGTGGGCGAAGGCGTGATCCAACGGCCAATTGCGCCACCTGTGGAGGAGTTGGAAGCTGCCAGCATCGCACGTCACTCGACCGAGCGATCTTCACGATCGAATGGGGCCAGTTTTTGGAATTCAATCAACCTTTTCTTCTATTGCTGCCTGTGGTCCTCGAATCGATTGAATCCAAATATTGTTCCCCGAGCCCGAGACAGTGTAGCGAAAGACCTTGCAGTGGGCCGGCTTTCGGTTCGGTCCAGATCGGTGCCAAAATAGATGGTCCGTCGATCTGAAGCGTCCATAAATGGCGCCGCCACCACAATGGTTTGTGGCCGCACACCGAAGTGTTTATGTAAGATTCGTGTCGATGAAAGGTTCTCCGGAGGGCCGAGCGCCACTTCACGCACCTCTTCACGTGCCGGGAAGAAGGTCAATCGATCGCACCGTGAGCCGCGCACGTATTGTGTCAAACGAAACAATCGCAACGGAGCACTACGGGGGGCGACCGTGAGCGAGAACATCCACTGGGTTGGGATCGGCACACCGACCGCCACGCAATTTCGACACTTTCCCCTTTCGATCGTGATGGCATATCGATTGGGATCGATTGGGGGGCTACAATTTCAGACCATTATCAGCCCAAACTTACGCACAGTAGCAGTCTTCATCCCGACGGAGGGAACCACTTCAAACTGACGTGGTGGGTAATGTATCTTGCGCACCGGGAGCCCCTCCTCCATTTGGAGCCCCACGGTCCGGAACGGTTGAGTACGGCTGAACTTTTGCCTCCATTTCCAATCTGCGGTGCGGTAAGTCGACTTCATACCGACCGCCGAGGGCCGTGTGTTAAATGTTTCGTAAAGGGGTGGCGAAAAGTGAAATGGAGGAGAATTTCAACTACTTCAAACACTGTCTGAAGTACCGCGGCTGGTGAAGTGGCCCTGTCCGGTTGATTTAATCACACTTCACATTCGAACGTCGGACATCGAACGTGTTTGATAGAGGCAATCTGTAACAATCTATTAAAGGATATTAAACGATTGAGTATCGGTGGAGCTTTCAGCAGTGCAGAAGGAGCTACATATTTAAATTCAAAACAACGCCTTTAATTCTAGTTCGTAAAATTTCTTGATCATGCATTTCTACAAAATTGCATAATATTGTTTGATAAATGTTCATTGATACAGGGTGGTCATAAATGCGTGCACTTTTTCAATTGGGTATAAAAAAACGGCTGAATATTTTTCGATGGTTGAACTTTCGTTTGAAGGGCAATTTAATTACTATTTTATGGAAAACCAAATGTCGTCCAAGTTCTCAGCTTCAATTTTACCGTAGAACACATCAGCCAAAATCTGCACCAAACAGTCACCCGTTGTGTGTGCATTGGCTTCTCTTGCACGATATTTGGGGTTTCCGAACAGCAATAGTTCTCATTAACAGTTACCGAAGTGGAAATGAGCTTCAATGAAATCTGCTTTTGAAGAGTAAGTTGACGACCTACCACTTTGGAAATAAATTTTTCATATTTCCCAATTTTCTGCAACCAAAATAGCATTTAATATATAAATGTAATGCATTAACGTTTCAAATAAAAGTTCAAGCATCGAAAAAAGTTCAACCGTTTTTGTAACCTAATGAAAAAGTGCACACATTTTTGAACACCCTGTAGTTCTAGCACAATTTAAGGTGGGTATTTGATAAGGTCCCAAATTTATCTTATTTTTCTTACCTATAGGGCGCAATGTATTTTTTCCGGAAGATGACTAAAAACAAATAAATAAATAATAGCAGAAGAGACAACACCAGAAATAAAGTAATAAACTCACTTTCAATCATAATTTTATGATAAATCGACGTGTTGTGTGATGAAATTCTTGTTGAATAGTGTTTAGTCCTGCGATATGGACCTTGTCGGCGGTCGGCATTCGAAAGCTGATAGCAAAATGATAACTGCCCAAGGCAACGCTCAATAGCGTACATTTTCCTTGGCGGCGTCCCATTTTTCCGTTGCGTCTCAGGCGCGCCTGCATGAAAGAGCATGAAATTAACCTTTTTACGATCGTTCCGGGCCCTTCGCGGTGGCATTAGATGGGCTGGGGCTGGGCGGAACTGCGAGACCGAGCCCGTGGCGCTCGTCGCTCGATTTTGTCCGTTTTCCCTCGGAAAAAGGTAAAATGTCACCCGCGCCGGGCCATGTGCACACAACATGCCATGCGGCACCGCGACCACCGACGATAATGAAATCAGCGCCGAGGCGTTTGCTGACCTTTTCGCTTTCGCAGAGCCGAGCAGAAGATTTCCTTGTACGGTGGCGCCTTTTCGTACGTTCCAGGCCCGGTTCGCCCTTGTTGCCTTGCATAAGTACCTGCTGATGGTTCCCGGCTGAGGGCCGCCGTGCAGCAAACGGAGGCGACTTATCAATTATGCGATTATGCTCTCACCTCGTGACACAAGGCTGCGACTGGCCACGCATTTTCACAGGCGCTCGTTAGCGACCGGTGATTATTGCCAGCATGATGCTGCGCTTATGAGGTGCGAAGTCATTTTCACCCGCCCCAGCGTTGGAGAAATCACTGCAGCTGTGGCCGATAATTTTCCACTACTCACGCCCAACCGAAGCTGGGCCGATAATCAGAGCTTATCGAAGCGCTTGCGTACCGTATCGGCACAGTGCCCGGCCAGCCCTGCCCGAAGTACCTAATGGCATTTCGTTCACGCGATCTTGTGCAGAGTCTTCTGAGCTTCGCCGGTGCATCCGCCGTTCCGGGGCCGGTCTCTGTCCGCACTTTCTTGCTCTCGATGCACCCGGTGAGCATGGGAAAGTGCATTCGAAACCCGTCTAATGGTGACTTTCTCGAACCTCGCGGGATTGTCTTAGAATATTATCTAAGTTTGCAGAAAAATAATTGGTTTACGCGAAAGCTTCATTTGAGGCACTTCAGTTTGCCGTTTGAGATGCTGTTTTGTGTTTCTTTGTGTGCCGAATAGATTTAGCAGCTAACCCTAACGATGCTATCGATTTCGCACTTCGTTGCATAAGCTCGACGGACCGAAAGCCCGATCGATCGATTCGTGTCACCGCCGTGATAAGTAGTCACTCCGCTGCGTAACGTTTCTGTGGGTCCAAGCCGAGGAGGCAAGCAATCAATTTGAATGCCATTGTGGCCGACGGTTGGGACCCTGGCGTGCAATTGCATAATTGTGCACTTGCTGCATGTTGCATCTCGGCCGGGTTGCGTCTTCACCGTCAACGTGCAACCTGTGCCCGGGCAAACAACATGATTCGTCATCCATCATCCGGCAAACGCGAATCGGTTGTTGTTGCGCCCGCCGAAGGACCCGACTCGCTTTGCGCCTGATGGCCTGATGTAATCGCGTGTGCCACTTCTCTGTAGGCGAAACCAAGCGATCACCGGCGGCTCGTGAACTCGTGTGCACCGAAAGGACAAACCCTTTTCACCCGACCGCAGCCGCATTTCCTGCTTGTGTGCGGTTTTTTTTTGGTTTTCGCGCAAGATAGGCACGTGGGTTACGCAAAGGGTAGGGCGTGCGGGCCAACATAATCAGCACTTTCATCGGCCGTTCGCGTTGACAGATTTGCCTATTACGGTTCATTGTGCATCCCATCCCAGTGACGCCCGAAGGCAGCGAATGGACGACGGTTAAGGGTGCATCGGAAAGAAAGTTCGATACTCCGTTGTTTTTCCTGCCGCTCGTTATGTTGGCCTCCGTCAATTGGTGGCTCTGCCGTCTGTGCAGCCTCCGCGTCCCCACGAGTCACGTTTATCCCTCTAACCCGCCGGGCCGTGAAATCCGCCAGACAGACCGGATCATATCGAGCGCTCCGTAGGATTTGGCCGAAGACCCGCTGTAAGCGCCGGTAATCGTATCGTATCGCACTATTCATCTTCATTAGCGGTTGAATTTATCTTTCCCGGTCGGGCTGCGCACGATTTCAAATCAGACATACAGACATCGGCGGAGGAAAATGCTGGCCCGTGTGACCCGCGGATTCTCAACTCCCCCCGAATTCGCGCAAGAGCCTGGCGCGTCATTTTGTTTTCGCTGCTCGCAAATAAACATGCCCGCACGATCGCGTACTTCTTTCGGCGACCCAACTTTCGCAGCCGATGCCAAGGGTCTACGAATGTGTTGATAGTTCCCGTGGCCGTTGTAGCCATTTCCTGTATCGCGAGGTCCCTCCGCGAGGAAATATTTCCCTCCAGCGACATAAAGCTCCCGCGATGAGTGCGGGGGACAGGGCGAATGGCCAACTGGTGGTGCACTTCCCGAGTGCACAGGAATGGAGATTTATGGTTGGCCATTGCTGGCAGCAAAGACAGAAGCCGGTCCGGCCCATCTCCGGCTAAGGCTCGTACGATCCGGACCGAGTGTTGGGGTTATGAGTTGTGGGGGTTATTTTCGGTATTTGTTGCCCTCTCTGGTGTTCGATACCGGTTGCAATAACATAATCTAACGAATCCGGCGACCCGATTTGTCTGAACCAGAGCCAGATCCCATTACACGTGTTCGCCGTATTATGAGTTGTGATTGCGGACTTTTTCGGAGGAAATTAATTAATCATGCGTTGTTTCTAGTCTGAAACACTTAGAGTTTCAGTTTGACGAACACAGTTTCTACACTTACAATTAGTAATTTGGCAACACTAAATTCAAAGCCATGGAGCGGTTATTGAATTGCCTAACAAATAACGAATGCTCTAAAGTCCAAAGGCACCAGGCACGAGCCCATTTTAAACGATAACATCAATAGTATTAAATCGCAAAAACATAATCAAAAATCGTGTTTCCCAACAATATATAAAGATTAAAATTAAATAAGTGGGCAAACTGGTTCTATGCTTTCTTCGTAAAGCTTTGCGAATATTAATATTGTCACTAGTCCTAGTCCTGCGCACCGTTCCATTGAATCCTGCCAACCATCGTCCTTTCAGCAGCGTTCCGGCACTAATTGGTTAAACCGTTGTAATGATGTGCCGTCGTTCCGCGCAGGCTTCGTGTGCAGCTCGATGATATTACGATATGGTATCAATTATGCTCAAACCCCTTGGGCGGTCTCGGCCCACTCCCGGCCCACTCCCGGTCCACCGTAACCACCAAACGCACCTCAAGCAGCCACTAAAACCCATCGGTCCGTATCAACGAGATATTATTAGACGCAAGACATTCGATCCGGTGCATGTAGGATCGCGCTTCACCGAGAGACCGGAGTGTGGTCCTACGACGAGCCTTCAATTAGCTTGCGAACGGCTGCTAAGCGAACATCTTGGCGAGCGACCGAGCGAGTGAACGTAAGAATCCAATTACCATTGTCGTCCTCGCATTCATCCGCGTCGTTCGAACGACCGTTTGATTGAATTTTGCTGCCATTACGGGCGCCAACCGGCCAACCGGGGACGTGAGGGCGCAAAGTGCAATCTTCCTTTGCACGGTGCACGTGCGAGAGACCACCGCTGTCGATGGAAAGTCAACGTAAATTCCCACATCCTATCGGTGAAGCTCGAGCACGGCGGTCTTACGACGATCGGCTTTGGCCGGTTGTCCTTCAGGCTCGCCTCGAAGGATCGCCCTGGGGGCTGCCAAAGGGGGTCGATGTTGACGTTATATTGTTGTCGGGACGATTATTATGATTGCCATTAGCCCTTGCGATGGCGGCCGCCGGGTGCTCGCGCAGGATGCATGGGCCACTGTTCGTCAAATATTGCACCAAACGGCGTGTCGTGATTGCTATCCATTGCTCGGTGTCTGTGTGGCCCATTGTGCCACGTTCGTGACGCGTGCGAGGTGTCGAATGGTTGATGAAATTTTCCCCGAGCTGCCCGGAAGTGGGTCGCCACTGGCAGGAATATTGAACCCGCGGCACCGAACGATGGCCGAACTGGCAGGAAATTTTGTTTCGTGCGAGCCGCACTTCGAAAGTAATAAGCGAAACAGTTTTTCGGGCGACCGACGGCGAGCTTCTGAGAAGAGATTACGTTCCGCGCACAGGTACTAGTGTCTCAGCTACACCGTAAACGCGGTAAAAACTATTGAACTATGCACGAAAATGTGTTCAGCCATTTTTTGCGGTTTTCTTGTGCCTTTTAATAAATATCCGGAGGTTGGTTTCGCAGCTGCTTCGCGAAACTTCATAAAATTTGCTTTACGCTGGAGCTTCAACGGAGGCTCCAAGTTTCATGGCGGATGGAAAGTATTTAGTAACAAACTCTATGGAGGAGCTCCGAGAAACTACACTTTGAGTATATTTTAACTAACCAACTGAAGCAATTCCGATACACCTGTTGTGAAGGTGAAATATTTTAAAAAAATACATCAAGTTATTATTGCCTTAAGATTAATATACTTACCGGTTTGCAATTTTAGTTGCGTTAATAAAAGGTATGAAAAGGAATAAAGTTGTAGTTGATTGCATTTTAAATAGCGCAACTCTACGTCAAGGACCGGACAACGGACCAGAAATTTTCGGGCCCGTTTTCTCCTTTCGCCGTTGGCCGCTCAGATAGCTCATTTTCTGATCTTGAAATTTTAAAACTGTTTTCCACACTGACTTGAAATATATAAAATGGGTATTCTCTGTAAGTTTGTAAGAAAATGGGCTTTAAATGCTGTCAGCCGTCGGTGGATTTACTTCTCACGAATCCATTCAACCACATCAAGATTTATCAATACAATCAAACCGTAAGCTTTATCGGTTGGATCTCTAGCTAAATGTAACTTAAAGCTTACCTTCATGCGGAGAAAAAACTCAATAAATCCGGTAGAAAACTAAGTAAACTATTTCCACAATAATAAGTTTCCACGATTCTTGTTTCGTCCCCACGGCAGAGCTCCCTCCTTAGATTAGCTCAATTTAGAGCTAGCGAACAAAGGAGGCACAGATTTGCGACAGTATTGTTAGAAAACTTCCACCGACCGGTTGCTAAGGACCACCCCTTTGTTGTGGTGCGTCCATCGTTTTTCTTATGCTTCTTATGCTGTCAACATCGCGCACGCCGCGGACAGAAATGAGAGGCGGAGACCATAAAACAACTAACGACGCCAAACGGACAATCAAACGCTCGTCAGCAGAAGCTTAGTCACTCCATCGAGCAGTAGAAACAATTGAAGAAGAAGGAATCGGTCCGGCATCGGCTCAGTTTGTGGCGTCTGTAAAGCTGCCCAGAACAGCATAACCGTTGGCGGAAGAACTATTTTTTCCCGTCCCCGCCCAAGGCGTTTCCAGGCACGACGAAGGCTTTGATGTCGTACCGGGTTTGCAGCACAAAATGTTTCGGGTTGGAAAAATTATCTGAATTCGTATGGAATACGCAGCTTGGGGGCGATCCATCCGAGGGACGGGTTAATTGAGTCAGCGTTAAAGTTGCACGCGGTCCACGCGGTTAGGGATCGTTGGGGTATGCTTTTTTATCCCGCTCGGTGCAACCGGAAGCTCCGGATGCAGAGCCCGATTCCGGTGCATTATTTACTGTTGTCAATCGACGCATCCCTTCCCCCGTGGCGGGGAGAAGCGTTTGAAGTTGGTCGATTTGAGTGGGCTTTAGTTAAATATTTCCCGAGCGGTCCGCAACTCAAATGCCGCCGGCGCTCAATAATTCGTGCCATTGTTGCGTGGCTTGATGTGCGCGTAAAGTGCATTCGGGTGGCGCTGTTTATTGGGTCCGGTTCTCGGTTCACAAATTAAATTGCATATTTATTTGTTTTTTCAGCTCCCGCACTGGGGAGAGCAAATATTTTAGCTTCCAACCATTGAACGGTGCAATGCATTTTATTATGACTTTGTTTGCTCAGGCACACCGCGGCCAGAGCGAAACGAAGTTTGTGGTACGCGATTTGCGGTGCGATGCCGTTTTTATCTATTCCGTTCGCCATCAACAATTTGATAGGCGATGGCGATTTTTTATTCAATCGATTTGTTCGCTAGGCTCGCTAGGCAGGATGCGAGTCAGGAGTGATAAATCGTGGAAACGTTCATTTAATTATGCGACGAACAGAAACAACCGGAAACCGCATCATTATCACTACCGCTAACTATGCTACTATTGTGCTACTAACTTGACTGAATGCAATGCTCCACTTTCGGAGTGTTTCGGAAAACAACAACGCAACTCCCAAACGGCCCTGGTCATAATTGACCTAATTTTTGTAAAACGGAAAACTTCACAGAATATCAAATTAACACCGGTGTCAGTTCCGTTCAAGTATGTCACTCTGGCTGACTGACTGACTGACTGATTGACTGGCTGATGGATGGCTGATTACGATGGATGATGAAACTTTCATCTAACCATCCATCCAGTTCCAGCTTTTTACCCAACCCACCGGTCAGAACCGAGCCAATTCCTGGCAGAATTCGAGAGCGATAGAAAAAAGCGGTCATTTTATGCGTCCTCCTCCGTCATTCGTGCTCGGAATATTCACTGCACGGAGCAGGGCAGACAGATCGATCGATCGGCTGCACGGTGGAAAAGCGTTCTGCATAATTAATTAAGGCAACGGTAACGGTTACGTCATCCGTCATCGGGCGGACCGCACCGAGCCGCCAATCGGGCGGAACAGATTTGCTATCGGAGTTCGGGCCTTCTGGAGTTACTTTTCGAAACCCCGGGCCAGAAATGGATATTTATTAGCGTTTAGCGAACGCGGCCCTTCGCTCGGCTCATCAATATTCCGCAAGTGCTCGGGAGGTACCGGGAATCGGAGCGCCAAGTGCGCTTCGGGCCGCCTTCGAACCGATTGGATCGGAATGGCGGCGGAACAATTAGGCAGACAAAACCAACATAAATAATACCCCCCTTTAGTGACCTCCTTCCCATGCCCGTCGCGTCGCGGAGGAACACAGAGATCAACGCCAGCGTCCGAGGCCGGTAATGCAACTCGATGCGCTTAATGTGCACCTTTGCGCATCCCCTATTATCAAATTGGAAACGCCTCGCGCAATCGGAACGCAATCTCGGGCAGGCGGTCGGGCGACATTACTTGGCGAGTTTAGCAATCGGCCAAGGCTGGTGGAAGTACCGCGTCTTCGATTACGCTGGCCATCACGCGGCCACGAGTTCTGCGAGTTCTTCTTCCTTGTGCAACGCGAGCTCGAGCGCTCCGATGGCATAATCCAAATTACAGAGCGTCGTACGGCCAAATGCGGGGCTACTACTAACTCTGCTAACGACCCGGCGCACCCGGCAGGATCGTGTCTCGACACACTGTAATTGAATTGTACCGCACCGGATCATAGAGGGTTAATGAGTCGGGTCAGGCCTATTACTCCTAGCCGTGACGGAGCTGCCGGCCGTACATTTTGGTCCGCCCGGCTGAAGACCGGTAGCGACCGGTGGCTACTCCTCTTGACGGGTGACTTCTGTATTTTGTATGCAAATCACAGTCGGACCACTCGATGGGGAAACGGAACGGGTCAGATGGATGGTTGATGCCCCGCGTTTAGCTGTCCCGGTCTCTGTTAGTGTCGAGCGGCTGAGCAGCGAGCTGATCACGTGTCGATCTTTAGCGGTGTCATTAGCAGCTCGTAGCAGTAGCGGTTCCGTTCATCCATCCAACCGTTTGGCTCATTCCCGGTAAGCGATTGCCGGGCGAACGTCGTCGTCTTCAATCCAACGTACCAGTATGGAAACTAATTTCTAAAAGTGGGAACGAATTAAACAGAAGTATTAATATACTAAAGCTTAGTAAAACTTGTTGAGGCAGATGCGACTTATGTTGAATTTTTATCTCAATAAATCATGTGGTGGCCAAGAGAAATTCAAGTTCGTGTTATTCATTCCCCTTGAAATGGTTCTAATAAGCTGAACCACTTTGGGAAAGTAAAAAAAGCTTAGAAAAAACCGAGGGCCATACAAATCGGCCAACGAACCGCAGGGTTACCGCAAAACCGGGCACGGTTGGCCGATTCCGGTTCGGCACCAGCCGCGAAAGAAACCGCGGAGCCGAAAGTCATGCCAAATTTTGCACCGTCTCCGGGCGCTGGCGAGAAACGAGACCCGTGACAGATGGACCCAAACTTTCCATCGACCCCCTACCGGGGCCAGGAAAAACTCGGTGGAAAACTGCCATTTTAACGCTGCATTAGCGGGGAACGATACGGACGGCGCTTCCTTGGGTGAGTGAGTTTCGCGCCAGTGCGGCCAAAATTACATTACCGTAGGGCTAATGCCGGCGGCAGTAGTAAATTGTGTATGTAAGCGAATAGATTTGGAGTGTTTACCTGGCCGCTTATTTTTTAGTTTTCGGTTTGGCGCTGATACCGATTTGCGCAACACCCGCAACCGATGAGGCGTGTAATGCGCCGGTGGTTTCGGAATACTTCATTCGATTTACGTTGCCGCCGAGTTGTGTGGGTTTAATTTGAAATGTTAGATGCGGGAAAAGTGGGAAACGCTGCTAATGAGCACCGCAGGACCGTCAGTGAAAGCTGCTCACGCGTTACGCCGAGCCGGTCGGCATTTGGAGCATAAATAATGTCGGCTCGTCGATCATATTTTGGCTTTACATTTAAAAATTAAAGCCTCAAATAAATGGAGCGATGGGGAACGGAAATCAACGGAAAATACTTAAAGTTCGATCAGCAAAAGAAGAGGGCCAAGATGCCAGGCCAACAAAAGCGAAGCCCGGCAGCAAACGGTTCACACTCCATTATCTACTTTGGCAATGGTCCGCTAAAGGACGTCAAATTAATTAGATGCAATTAGATTTTAATTTATGATGATAAGCGATGCCCAGCTTTGCCGGTGGCCGGTGGTGGTGGGTGCCCTTTCAAGACGCTTCCGTTCAAGCCCAGTTCCGCTCAACTTCCCCTTGAGGGGGCCACAGGGATCGAATCGCGCTGATGACGGGTGTCATTATCGCGGCGAAAGTTAGTTTACAGATTGCGCCGAGCCGATCGGTCCCGGCTTTAAAGCGGTTACTTTTTACTCTGGCCAACGTTTAATGGGTTTAATCGAAAGTTTACCGGGAGGGCCGGGAGAATATTTACGAGTAGCGCCGATTTATGTGGTGGTCCTCCGCATGGATGGGCTTTTGGTGGAGAAGTTGAGGCAATAAAAGAGAGGCCCACCTTGGAGCTGAAATGTACGCATGAAGCATAAATCTGGTTAATTTAGCTTCAGGCCGTAAGGGCCCGTAAAACGGGCTAATTGGTAAGCGTTTCAGCGGTATTCTTTTCGGTGTTTGGTTTTTATGGCCCGTAAACCGAACCGGGCCCTCCGTGGATGGCCATCTTCGGCGATTGATTTAATCATCATGATGATTATGTGTGCGCGATTGGGAAACATTGGATGTGAGCGTGATAAATGATTTAGTACTATTTTGTAACAACTGGTAACAGATCGTAAAATTTGTAGGTCACTCCGCCGCACACGATATTCGCACGGAACACGGATCGGGTACCTCGACTACGAACGCTGTGTGGCCAAATTATGAAACAGCATCCGTAAGCATCCTCGGCTGGTGTTCTCTTTAATAAACAATAAATCAAGGACTAAAAATTGTGCCTCGCCTTTGTGTCACTGACACAAAAATGTATGTTCATGCCACGGGGGTTTCTGGTTGACAGATCAATTATCAGCTTCTACGGCAAATTAATTACCATCAATGCTTCAGTCGACCTCAACGACACGCACGCACTGCAGTTGGCACACTAGCAGCCCCGTTGCCGATCCCGGTCGCTTCCGGAAAGTTGGAGGCCACAGGCCACAGTTTGCCCTTCTGGCAGGCCCCAACGATGGCCTGTGACCTCAAAGTAGCCATAAATTAGAATGAAATCGACCATGCTCTTTTGATGCGAGCACTCCTGGGCATCCTTGCCGACCAGTGTGTCTTGCTTATGATTACCAGTGTTCGCTGCTGGGACATGTTTACGTACAACACGTTCGTACGGGCCGACGTCTAAGTCGGCTTTCGGTTCCCCAAGACCACCAAGATGTCTGGGGGGCCCAGGCTTGAGAAGTTAATCGTTTCGATGCAGCTCCTTCTGCTGCACACACTGCTGCAGTGCACTTCATTGTGCTCTGGGCTCTGGCCAGAACGGCAACGGCAGCCCTTGTGTGGCCCAATGTTGCGGCAGCCCAAGCGGAAGAACGCCGAGATGTGGGACCTTCGTTGACCCGAGATGGATGGATTGTATCGATTACGGGGTAGCCGGGAGTGTTTCAACGAGTAGCACAGGGTCATGCTCGTGCTTTTACATAACCGGGTCGACCGGGACGACGAAGGGAATCCATTGTGTTTGCTGACGTTTGCGGTACCGCAAGAAGCAAGCATATGATTGACAGTCCATGGCGTTCGAACCGAGCGTCACCGAGACACCGAGATAGTTGGACACCTCGGATCTCGGATTTGGTCTTTTTCCTGGTTGGTTGAAGAATAAACTGAGTCATCGGTAAATATGTAATCGATCGATAACAAATTAAAACCGGTTCATATCGGTTAACGGTCTTTGAACGGCAAGTTACTTTATCCCAATGTAGATCTTGATTAATTCAAACTCTATGTGCTGGGATACGAAATGAATAACCTAGCAACGTGTACACACTTTTGTAATGGGTTCTCCAAAAAATCCGAGAAGGCGCCGGAAACTCGCAGCACACTGTGACAGACAATTTTGATGGCACTAGTTGGCGCGTGATGGACGTGCCGATCGATTGCCGGTTATTGGAGGAGCAAAACTAGTATCAGCTGTCATGTAACGCCGTAGCTCTGCCATGGACCCTTAAGCAGTTCCCAGACCCCCAAAGGGAGGTGGCCACGTTGGGAAAGAATCGAGAAAACGACGTGCTCGAGAAATCGGAGAATGTTTGCAGATGAAAGGTAATTCTGTCAGTCAGTCAGTCAGTCAGTCGGTGAGGTTTTGCTGTTCGCTTCTTGCTCCGAACGCCCATCGGAGCATCCGTTCTCGAAGGACTATGATTGCGTGTCGCTCACCCGGAGAAGCGCATACATTTCGATTTGTCGACGACGATTCTCGACGACCATGTGTGTGCGACACCGAGGAAGTGGAGGATCCTTTTTCGGGCACCATTTTCGTTTCATTTTTTGCAGATCAAACACCGCCAGCTTCGGAGATGGCATGTTGGGTATCTTTGCTGCCGAGAGCATTCATGATTACACAGCCAGCCAGCCAGTCGGCCGGCAAGCTAGACGGACGGAATCAAATCGCATCACAACTCCCGTCGCCCGGTCCCGTGATCTGGGCGCCATCGAAAAGTGGAGCCAACTCCCGGAGCTCGATTTTGGGGCCACCGATTGCCAGGGGTGGCAATTTTAGAAAACGAATTAAGTGGGACCGGTTAAGGGCCGCATCCTTTTGGTGAGCTTTTTCCGGCACACGCGCCGCCGGAGCAATCTTATCTGAGCAAACTGGAAAACATCTTACCGAAACCGTACGTGTACGTGATGCTGTAGGAATTAATGATTCGCCAGCGTCAGGGTTGTGGCGAACCGAAAACGGATTAATTAATTAGTCGCATACGTTTCGGGCCAAGCGTTTCCGTCAGGACCTGCCAGGACGATGATTGTCACCAAAACCACGGCAGGCTGGGCTGGTGGCACCCGCCCGGTCCAATTTGGGTCTGAGCCAGTAGTTTTGGTTTGGAATTATATTAAATTTCACAATCCTTCAAGGACGGGCCAGGACACGGTATCTGATGGGCCAGTGGGTGGGCCACTTTTCACCGCAGCCACCCCCCTTAAGACAGTGCCGGGGCAAAGCTCACCAACGCAATGGTTTCGCCCTTCGATGTAATCTCGTTAGAGGGACGGGACCGAATTGATTGCCCAACCGTCCCCAAGTCAGCATGGCTGGGGCTAGCTTTCGGGTTTCGGTTTCGCCACCGTCCCCCGACTGTTAAGTGGCCCCAAATGTTGTCTTGCATTTTGCCCCAGGATCAAGATGATCCTTCTCGTCGTGTCAGGATCTGATTCCAGTCCGCCACGGGACGGGATGAAACAATTGAAAATAAATCACAAATCATTGTGTGTCTTGTGATTAGGAGGGTACGACCCCTGTCCCCTGTCCGGGGTCTTGGGAATTTTGAGCACGGCCGGCCATCGTCCGAGCTTACGGGGGGTTTCTTTTGTCCAAAAACATCGAAACCGAAGCCCATCGTTGACCCACGGAGCATAACGTTCTGTGCTGCTGTGTGCTGGGTGTTTGGGAGTGGCGCCATCTTTTGTCCTGCGCCAGGATGGATCCAGCAAAACAGCAGGACACCAGTCAATGGTGGAAGAATAATGTTTTCCCTGTTTTGTCCGGCCGTTCGATTCCGATTTCGCGCTGATTCCACTCGAACGGGCGGATTTATTTTTGTCTACCGTCAACCCGTCAATCGAACCGGCCGGCGCTTTTCCAGCTCCCTGGGGCAGCGGGGGTCACAGGATCATTCGTTATTTGATGTGTCGTGATTTTTTTCTTTCGTTCCGAGGGCGAGCAATTTTTACGGTCGACCGCGCGGCGCGATTGGAATGTAGCGCAAAAAGCCGGGCCGAAGAAAGTTACACCACATTTCAATTTCGATTTCGCCCCTTATCGGATGAGAGGGCTAGAGAGAGAGGCTTGATTGGTTGGCCAGACCAGGGGAGGGAAGATTCAATAATCTCATCACTTCACGGGTTTCGGGACGGCACTGCGGACATATTTCATGCGGCGGATTTTCCGCCGTCGTCTCCGGCGTTGTTTCGGCTTCTGCCGATGATGGCGGGTCCCTCGAAATGGCCAGCAGCCGATTTTTTTGCTTTGCTGTCGTCGGTATCGCCATGGGATCGGCTGGGTGCAACGATAATTGCCGGACGGTTGCGGATTGTCCCCCTTTTCTTTGCTGATTTATGATTCAATTTTCGTGCTCCGTGTTGAACATGAATAATCGGAATCGCAGTATTGTGACCCCTGGCCCCGGTTTGGTGGTTGAAGCGCATTTCATAATGTTTGCTCACGCGAAGGAGTGCTCGATTCGGATACTAGGAAATGGTTGCATAAGCCGGAATGGAGTCCCGGCCCTAATGATGCGCATCGGCTCGGTGGGGGGCTACGGAGAAAAAATCGAAGTGCGAAAGATTGCGTGAATCGCTACCGTAAATCATTCCAAGTTACGATGCACCGTCGATAGCTCCGCCAAGAATTGCTATCCCGTGACACGCGCGACCAGATGGGTTCCAGATGAAAATGTTAAAGTTTTGTGCGGCCTTTTCGGAACCGCCAATCGAATTCCGATGTCCTCACGGGCAAGCAAGGACCCCGGGAGCGGGCCAGCGGTGAGAGGTTACTAATGGTTAAAGTTTTCTCCCGTGGGCCGACGGCAACCTGATGTATGTGTGCGGCGGACAATCAGTGGCACTCTATGCCGGAAATCGGTTGGTGGCGCATTCGAGGATTTTGTTTTTGCCATCCTTTCGCCGCCCTGCCCCGGGCACGGTGGTAAATCGTGGGCATTTTTCAAGTAAAACAAAACCCGACTTCTTTTGCACTACGAATGGCCAACTAACAGCAGCGAGCGGAGTGAGGCAGGAAACCTACCGGAAGTGGAAGGATTTGCGCAATACGTTCAGGTGCAATGTTAGTGAAGTATTGCTGCCGTCGGCTCCCGACCGTACAATCCGATCCGGCCGTTGTCGTTGAGCAATTTATGCTTTTCGCTTCGCCTCACCGGAAGCGAGCGGAACTCCGTTTTACCGAGTCCGTTTTCAAGCATCTCCCGGCAACGACCTTCGGGCGGGAATTAGATTCCGGTGGTATGTTTGTGAAAATCGAGAACACGCCGGTGGCAATGAAAATTATGGGGCTTCTACGCTTCTTTCGCTTCTGATTTGAATTTCCCCGATGGCGCTGGAATTTATTGACCCGATCGAAATCTTAATTGCTTCGAAATTAGCCTCCGTCGGCGAGTCGAGAGCGTTTTCGCGATCGCTCATATCGCACCTTTTCATCGTTGGAAGTTTATTCCAGCCCGGACCTTGTGCTTGGGCCAGGTTTGTTTATGTTTTATGCTTTCTTCGCCGAACTCCCGACATCAAAGGGCACACCATTTTGGTGGTGCGAACGGCAGCCAACCGGGCCGGGCGTGCTCCGAGGTGCCAATGAACGATAATCATGTTGGGCAAAAATTGCTCTCCCCGGAGCCCACATGTCTGGCTGGCTGGTTGGCCCACCATCCTGAACTCTCGCGCCAGCGACCGATCCGGGATGCAAAATTGTCATAATGATTTTGTTGTCTGCAATCAAGCGAAGCACCCATATGCATTACATATGCAAATCGGCGACCCGCAAATCGGCTCTCGGCCACGAGCTCGATGCCGCCGGTGGCACAATTTTCCCCGGTGCATAATTCACCAAATATGCTGCAGGTCCGACCGGGGAACACGACCCGGGGGGGGGGGGGGGTTTGGGGAATTTTGGGCAATTGAATCCGAACCGGGCCCGACGGTGCACCGTCGGCAGTCGATTGCAGTAGCATCGCCGCTTGATGAAGTGTTGCAGTTGATTGAATTATGGCGCACCGGCTGCCGTCGAACGGAGCGATTAAAATCCCCACGCGCGAGTGTGAGGCAAGAACCGTTAATTCTTTTCACTTTCCAGATGAGAAACCCAATGGTGTCCCATGTGGGCAGGGGTCTCAAGAAAGCCGGTCATCACCATCGGATCAAGACGGCATCGGACTGGCAGATCCCACGCTACGGTCCCGAAGGGTTCGCCGGTCGAATTAATGATCGTCCCAAAAGGCCCCCCCCCCCCAGGCGGGAAGGTGGGTGGTTGGGAACGGAACGATGACAGTCCTCGGGGCCCAACAGTGGGCCGGCCAGCGAATTAAATTGTCGTTTCTACGCGCTCCCTTCAACGAAGGCCTTTAGGGGCCTTCAGAACGTAGCTGGGGCTTATGATTAATAAAGCGGACCATCAGTGGGGACACACCAGACCCGACCACCACAGCAAGGAATCAACTCTGAATTTATGCTGCGAGCGAGGCCCCGGGCGTGGAGTGTGGAAGTTATGCTGCCAATTGATGCGTTGCATCGGACGCAGTTCCATTCGACGAGGCGGCCAGACCAGTGCTCCATCTTTCAATCAACGTTGGTGGTGTTGATCTGTGGCCGACTAGTATCAATTTGTGTACTTGTGGTTTCGATTGGCTTCGCCTTAACTGTGTAAACGATTGCGCCACGCAGTGCTCCGATAGTTTAGACTCATGCGCGATTCGATTTAAACTCTCTATCGCTGGCCGCGGAACAGCCCGCCAATGCTCGCCCGTAAATTGATTTCGCTTCCCAGAACTGGGATTCAATTTAATAAACAGCCCCACCGACGTTCGTCAAAAATGGGAGAAACCCCCTAAAAGGCGGCCGCTAAAGTTCCACTCCCTTACCGTTACGTGCTGGCGGTGTTTGCGAATATCTGCCCGCCTTTCGACCTAATGTACCGTATACGCCTTCGCCCCGCCCCGCCCCGCACCACCATTGTCCCGTTCCGGGCCCAGTTCCAGCCCGTTGCGGCCCAATTCGATTGAATTAGAACGACCTAATCTATCGTAACGGCGATATCCGAATTAAATTTCCGGCGTAACGGTTCGGCGGTGTAACGCGTAACGTGTGTTATCGGTAAAGCTCACACTCGGTTCGCGTGCAGAGAATCTAGATTTAATTTAAAAAAATGGGCACACCGAATCGTGGCCACCATTGCCGTGGCCTGCAACTGCAACTGGGTCTGCGCTGCGGCCTCACACAGCTGATCATAAGCCACCCTATTCAGAGCCCGCGAAAGATATGAATCGCTAACGGTAGGAAACACACCCGGGGCGGGCCGGCGGTGAAGCAACCCGAGGCACCGAAAACGAGGCGCAACCGAAACAACCGACAAACCACGTGCCCGATTGCGCAACGGTACGCCCGCTGGTGTCGAAATGGCATCGAACTTGAGACCTCGGTAAGGTGTTCGCCGCGCCGAGAGTTTGCTTTGGACCAACAAGGAGTCATGGGGCGGTGGGTTTACTTTTCGGGCGGAGGCAGAGGCAGATCACTGCACCACAAGGTGAGGTGCCTAATTAACCTCCGCACACCGACCACCGTTCGTAATTTGTTTGATGAGAAACCCTTGGCGAAGGCTCTCCCCCCGAGGCTGGAGGGCGTAATTTTGGGCAATGAGTCGCTTGGGCCCGGATTATGGGACCCTGTTTGTTTGGCCGGGCCGGCCCCAAATCATGAGGGCCAATTAATTAATCAATCCATGCAGTCGCGCATCCATGACACGTGTCGCGGCCGTGTTTGCAACATCAAACGAGCTTCAAGTGATCCGTCGGCTCATCCGAACTCGGAGTGAGGCCCATTGTGAGGTGCTGTGGTAAAACCCTTCACAAACAACAATTGGAGGCATTGGGTGGCATTGGGCCACTAAGCAAGCCGACCACCAATCGATTAGGATCGGCCGTTATGTAACCGCAGGATTCGTGGGGATTCGAAGATTCCGGTCCACCCAGAGACCCGCGTTGCAATGAAGATTGATCGATTTATGATAACTTCGCTCAGCAGGCCACGGGTCGATTCTGTGTGTGCCGCGGAAAGAGGGAGAGAACTAGAGAGAGAGAGAGGGAAAGTTCTAGTGGAGGGCCTGAAATTTAATTATCCCCACGTGCTAATGCGTCTTGTTAGCCGTCAAGTGTGTGGGCTGTGGGCTTTGGTGGCGAGTAAATCGATCATCCTGGAAGCGCATCTGGCCCGGAAGCGGGATCCCGGGGGCTCAAGATGGATGCCTTCGCTGATGGCTTTTACGGTCCGATGAACTGGCGATTGGCATTTAATGAGACCGAAGGATGCGGTACAGGATTTGTCAAGGGTACTGTGTGTGACGGATTGCCAACTCGCTTCCCTCGGTTCCAGTTGTAAAACATCAATGGATTCCATTCGAGGGTGCGTAAGGATTAAGTAGTCAACAGATTAAGCCCCCCCCCCCACCGGTGGTGGTTGGGACAAAAAGGACAATCGCCCCCCCGGGGGCCCCATTGAAGCCCCAATCGATGCCGCTGTCGAAAAGGGGAGGCCCGCAACCGACGCGGCGGTTATCGGGTGCTAATCCCTTAATCCCCACCCTTGAAAGCGGTTTGTTCGGTTCGGATTCGGTTTAAAATGCGAACAAATTGGACGCCTGAAACCGGACTCTGATCACCTCGAACACCCTGCTCGGTCCGTGAAGTATGAGTGTTTGCATTGGCTACCGCAGCTCAAAATCGAGCTCAAAATTGTCCATCACGAACCGGCCGACCCGATCGTTGTCGAGAAGGTGTCATTACGCCGGCAGGCACTGCCATAAATCACAACGCTTGGCCCGGCCGTCGTCCTTGCCGGTTGATTATTTTGGTCGGCGTTTCTCTCGAGATCGGATCTGCCCTCGATCGGGCACGGCGTGGACCGCAGCAAAAAGTGAAACCAGCGTTCTTGGCGCCCCCCCTAGCGAACGATTATTGACTTGTTCGGAGTGGCCGGTGGCGGTGGGGCCTACCGCCTCCCGCCCGCCTGTCAAAGTGATCTCCGACTTTGATCCAAATTTCATTAATCTACATCAGCGGCAGTAACGGGGGAGAAGGCCGTCCTGTGGCCGTTTCGGCGAACGGGGTGGCCGTGTGGCTATTAAATGATTTTTTTTACAACCCCCATTCTGGGTGGTGCCGGCCATGCTTTCCGGCCCATGCCCATGACGGGGCGCAAATTTGCTTTCGAGGCAGAGCGAAACAATTATTACGAGATAAATCAATCACCGATTCCGATTCCGACGTGCGAATTTCTTGCCGGTCCCGGGAACAGCTGAAAGGTTTGAGTGAGGTGTCGATCCGTCCGTTTCAGTTGACGTCGAGCTGCGAATGGAAACCGGTCGGCCATTAGCTCGATCGGACCACGAAACCGACGGGGGGAAGCTTATTAACGGCCGCCGTACCGAGATTATTAATTAAAATGTAGCCCACGGGAGAAGGGCCGCCGCCACCGCCGACAAATCGGTTCCTCGGTGGCTCGTGCCCGCCACCGGTTTTGGGCTCCGCTGAAACCGTGGTTCGGTTTCCGTGGTTTTTGGGTGGTGTACATTTTAACGGCTGGCTGTGTGGTGTTGCGGACCACAAACGGTGGTCCGAAAAGTTGGCCCCAAGATGGGTCGTACCATGCGATGCCAGATGTTTCGGCTGCGCTCCAATGGACTCGCGTGTTCGAGGTTGGCGCGGTACTACTCTTAAGTCTTTAGGTTTCGACACGGTTTGGTCCGAATGGCAGAAAAGCATGCCATTTCCGTTCAGATTCGTGTGTTCCTTACACGCTACGGGAACTCGCTGTGCGTCGGGCAGAAGATGCTGTCAAGCTCTACCTCCCTAGGGCTCCCAATTTTGTGTAACACGCTTAAGAAAAATATTTAATATACCTTTCTGCGATATTATGAGTTGGGCGAACGAAAAGGGCGATTGAGAGTGAGAACTAATATGATAATATTTTAAAAACCATGAGGTTAACGCGTCGTTGAATGACCAGGAACTAATCGAGTGCCTCGCGAGTTAAAGATGAAGTGACGTAAAATACGCTCTCTATTAGTCTGTCTGTTGTTTGAAGAAGATCGTACGGAAACTTATCGAGACCTGCCAGAAAGTACTTTAAAATCGTGTGGGATCGCCGGTTGATGAAACTCCACCCAAAACGGGGGCCACCAAATTCCTTCCACTGGCCGCTTGAGTTAAGCTTTCCGCTCGCGAAACGTAACCAAAACCATTTCCTCGCCGCCAGAGCCTGACGCTTGCGCAAGCAAGCAAATCTCGATGCAAGCCAAATATCTCACAACATCGTCGTCGTCGTCGTCGTCGGGGCCGTCGGATGGCGAACGGTAATTTCACGATTTTTCAAGTGCATCCCTCCAGCTACGGCGGCAGTCCAAAGGAGGCAAGCCTTTAAAGCAAGGGGACCATGGGCCCCCCGGAGAAGAGGCTGCCATAAGGGGGCTCGGATTGCAGGCCGCCAGGCTAGGTCGGCTTTAATGAAATCTTGCAATCGCTCGCTATCGCTCGATGAGGAAACCCTGCCAACCCGGTACACGTTGCATTGTACACGTTGCAGTGTACGGCCAAGAGATCATCGTCAGCGCCCGAAGACGTTCGTGGTTGGCCTCTTCGCCCGGCGAAACCTTCGAAGAGGGCTCCTCCACGGTGCTTCGCGTGGCGTGTGAAATGCCCGCTGTTTGCACAAGCGTCCTACGAATTCCGGTCCGTTTCGATTACGGATGAACTTGAACGGCCGGCCACGATTGTTACAGCATCCTCCCCACTGGCGATCGAGGCGGGTTCAATCGTGTGAGAGTGGTTTATGAATTTTTGGTCCGGATGTTGGGGCGTATCGGGTTGCCCGACACCGATTGCAACGCCCCGCACGATGGATCTAGGCCATGTCATGTCATGCACGGGCCGGGGCTGTTTTTGACGCCCACCGCCGATAGGTTGCGATCTGTTCGGGTGATGCATTTAAAACCGCCCGATTGTATCATAGGCTTCGCAGCGAGCGCACGACTTCCGGCTGCGCTTCGGTGATTAATCTTGTTTCGCTCGACTCATTGAAATTAACTAGAGTTTTAGTGGCGATGCCATTTCGGTCCTTATTGCGTAACATAATTGGAACCGGCTGGCTGGTGGTTGTTCCGCTAAGCTCGGCTTTCGACTTTAGCAATGATCCCGTGCTGTTACTATTTGAGCGGCAAGTTCATCAATAATGCATCATGTCACAATCATGATGGGATCCCGAAAAAGAAGCGGGCAAATCGCGGGGAATGGAGCATAAAAATATGAATATTGCCATGAATTATGCACTAATGGCGGCACCAAATTATGCATCCCGACAGATCGACCGGAAAGCTGCCAACGAATACGCACATTAACTTAAACGGTGGCTTGGCGAAGGATTTCTGTTTGATTGCGTATGTGGCAGAAAAAAAGCTCGGCTCAGCATAAAATTAAATATCTGGCCAACATTTCACCCAGAGGGGATGACCGAAAAAAATGAAAAAATGGTACCGAGCGAATGGTAATGATGTTAAAGTGTGTTTTCCCCCCTTTTTTACCGCCCCATTTCGGTGGCAAATTGTTTAACACATTAATTATCACGATGACGGCACCTGACGGCACAACGGAGGGAAGCTGCGGTGGTTGGATCATGCTTTCTTTTATTGAACACATCGCACACGGCCGCCGCTGGGCATCTGGGCACCGGAAAACGATTTTAATTACAGCGCAGACCGCAGAATGCATTTAACCACCAGAAGCGGGACGAAATGCAGGTAACGAGTGCGGCGAGTGCATTCGATTGCGGTTTTCTGCGGCGACAAGTCAGGACTAGTTCCGCCGCGTGGTGCATCGTCTTGTGGAATGCAATTATGATGGGCTGGGCTCAGGATGCGAACGGAATCGGAAAGAAATCCACCCGAACTCGAACCCTTGGAAGGACCTCTGGACTTAGGGCTACTCCGACCGCAACCGTTGTGCAGGGCGATCTGTTTGCGTTGGACAAACAGAGCACGTGCTAATCGCAGGAGGTGCTCGCATCGAGTCCACTCTAGTGGCTAGCCCTTCCGTCGATCAATCGTAGCCATCGAAGCTCGAGGCTCAGGCTCGGTGGGCTTCGGCAGGTTGATTAGCAATCGGCCCTCGTCGCCAGCCCCGGAAACGGACCCTGGTGGCGGTGCAGCCTTAGCAGTGAGTGGTTCCCGGTAATCGACTCCCTGGCTATTATTCTCCGAGGACCGCTGCCAGTGAGTTCGATTCCCGATATTGGTTCAGCGTAAGCGGTTCGAGTATTAGAATTTCCATTTTCACTAGAATCCTCCACCTTCGGACGGATGGTGAGTGCTCGATCCGGGACCGATTTTCACACCGTGACACGAGGGTTTCCGGGGTTTCTCAAGGACGAGAAGGTTCGCGAGCGTGAAGACAAACAGCCAAACATTATGCTCGGTGCGAACGACGACGATGCCGATCGGTGTGTTGGTGTGTTTATTCTATCCTCACATCGTCATGCATTTATTCGATTGCAATCGAACATCTCGCTCTCTGCGAAGGACCTTTTCTGAACGTTCCGGATCTGGTACGAGTATCACGTACCCGGGCCGCTAGGAAGTGATGCTGGAAATATGGAACGAAGGCGCTCAATCAGGCATGCATCAATGGGCCGGGGTCGTGAAATCACAACCGTGTACCGTCTGCTTTTGTCGTCCAGTTGAGACCCGTTCGAGTGGTGGTCCCTTCCGGTGGACGCAGAACTGCTGCTGCTGGTGGTACTTTCCAGCTTCACGAGCGTTATCAGTTGAGTGCGGTGCCGGTTAGGGCGGTCGACGGAAACGGCATCACCTCGCCAACAGTGGCAGCTGGGACTTTATTAGCATATCCTTCTTTCGGGCATTGGGCTCTCAGGTGCGCGGTCGATAGTTGGTGTCGATTCTCTGACGGAAGCGTTCGAAGCGTTTCGGCAAAGGTTTACTCGTTTTTGATGGAGAAAATAAGAAATACACTTGCTTCCTTCAATTCGATTCGAAAGAATGAGCTTTGACAATAGTTGTCAATAGATTAGTCAGGGTTCCACACAGCACAATAACTTTCCTAAAGGAATTCTAAAGAAAAACTAAATCTCAACGGTCCTTCAGGTGATTTGGATTGGCAGCCCATGTAGGTGCCGTAATTTATTTTCAATCTTTTTGCCCGAGTTCCGAACTACAACTGGCAGCGTAATGAGTGCACATGATGGCCACGATGATGACGCAAGTATGATGTACCAGTGACCAGCGAAAACTGCAACAACCTATGCGCGGGAAAAAAAATGTTAAACCTTAGCTGTTTAATATTCCGTTTTTGGTGCCTCCGGAAAATGTGTCGTTGTTGGGCGAGAAAATTGGGAAGGGCGTCGGGCAACATAACCAACTGTGGGCGGTGTTCCAAGCGCGGCCAAAGTACGCCGCGGAGCGGTTCACCCACCGGTTCGTGTTTTTATGCTGAAATGGACGAGTGAGATAATAGCTTCAAATATTAAATTTAATTACCTTTCGGCTGGCGGGGACGGGCACGGAGATGGTGCTCAGGCATCGCTTAGAGACCACGAGCCCTTGGTGATGAATGGAGCGGCTTGCAGGGGAGAAGCCCTGGCGCACCCGTTAAGGTGCTGAAAAGTTTGTTGCAGTAAAACGGTGTGTTCCCGGAATGGCTCGGGCTTGGGCGCAAAAAACCGGGCGCAATCCCTATCGTTCAAGCGCTGGGGAGATAGCTGAGCAGTTTGGAGGGACGCCGGAGAAGAATTTTATGGGACGTTTTCCATCCGTCCGGGGGTTTAGTTCTTCGTTCACGTTCACTTTGTGCGCTGGCGGCGAACGAAAGTTAGATCGGTTGATTCATGCTGTTTTATGGATGTGCGCCTCGTTGCAGTGAATTATGATGGGCCGGTAAGCCGAGCCGAGCGGGGACTCGAGAGGCACCGGCCGACGACGAGCATAAAGAAATTATGGTAACGATCGAACTCGCGCTTCCGCAAACTCGCGCTGCGTGTTGGAAGTTTTCCTCCGAGGAAGCCCCGATGTGATGCACTTTTTACGCCGGGCCAAGGCGAAACTTTCGACGTTTCTCTATCATTTTTAGTACATTGTAAAAAGGTACAGCGACGAACGCTTGAACGGTTAGGATGGTAAAGGTAGAAACACCAAGGTGGGTAACAATGGGAAAAGTGGAAAAGGAAGACAGAGAGAGCGGGCGCGAGAGTGAAAAATAACATAAAATAAACATTTTGACTGATTGTTGACGTTCCGCTACGCATGGCACGACGCGTCTCGCCAGCCGTCGTAATTATTTTTCGGCCCGGTATCTCCCGTGCTCGGGCTTTTCACGATCAAACAATTTGTTCTTTGTGCAGCATAATTGAGGTGGAAAGACTACCGACTGCCCGTGTACTTGCCCTGTTAAACTTCCCCAGCCTGCGCCGAGTCCGGCATTTTTAATGAGCAATGATCTGCTTGCTGTTTCGTCCGGAGAGTTTCGCCGAGCAAGAACTTTCGGCCCGGCCGAAAGACAAATAAAGGCATGTGCCGGCAAGGCTCGGTGCGACCCCAAGTGAGTGGAGCAATATTGTCTTGGGCTATGAATAAACATTTCGTTGTTTTTTTCGTTGTTCGCCCCGCACAAGTATTTCGTTTCACTTCGGGCCGGTATTGTCTCGCGCGACACTTGCGGATGCCTTTTGCGAACGAAGCCGCCACGTGGTCGTTTTGGCTGATAAATTTGCTACAGCTTCAAACGCTTCGTTCAGGCTCGTGATCTTGGCTTTCGAGCCACTAAGCGAAACGTTTCAAGCGAATCCGGACTTGGGGCGGCGAAAAGAAAACTGTCGATAGAAAATCGAAGCCCCAGAAACGCTCTAATTACAGGCCCGCTGAACCGATAGTTCTCGGCGCTTGGCCGGAAGGATCTGTATCGGTTACCTTCTCGCCACAGCGAAGGCTCCGATTTACAGTGCGACCGAGCGTGAAGCAGGAAAAGCGCGTCTTCTTATCGCCCACCCGAGCTAATGCGAAATGGCGAACGGGGAAAAGGTGCCAATTATCACCGGAGCCATCGCCGGCAGGCCAACCAATTAATCGAGAACGACGACCTCTCAGTTGGGATCCCGGGAAGAAAGTGCATCACGCTAAGGCGGAGACGGAGCGTAGCTTCGAGCGATTCGAGTGAAATCGTTTTCCCAAATGGAACAGTGTCAGCAGTTCTTTGGATCCAGCAGAAAATTGGTTCGCCAGTAAGCCGGTTCCGGTCGCTTTGCGCGAAGGCCGGACTGGCAGAACCGGCGGCTACTGGTGGCGGTGGCAGCCCCGTTCGCTCTGCTTGACGTAAAAGCTTTGCGTGATTGAGAAATTTCATAAATATTGATCCACAGCATCGCGGCGGAATATGATGAATAAATTTGGAAAATGGATGCCAGTAAGTCACACTCTCCACAAATCCGGGCTATCGACGAAATTCCGACGAGAAGCACAAACTAAAAAGGGTGTGTGCTTTAAGGGTAGTGAAACTATCTACTCACCAGTAATACGTGGATTATCTTACGCTGGCCTCTCAACTGACGGCAGCTGAGCTGTACAATGTCTAGTGTTGTTTGTCTAGTATACTTACATTGTTGGACCACACATTATAATTATGTTGACATTTTATAGAAACAAGTTGCAGGAGCTTACTGGCACGCCAACGGCCAGTAAGTCAGCCCTGCGCCGGGTAAAGGCGAATGAAAACTAATTAAACTCGATTTTCGCAATACTTTCCACCGAAAGCGTTACCATCATCCCACGGTGCCGGCGGCCACGTTGGTGATGACAGACAGAAAGTGATGTGGCGCTGCTACCACTCGGCATTGGGCGCTTCGTCGGGCTTCGCAGGGTTCACTAGGCCACCAGTCTCAAGAGCGATTCCGCGGCTTGCGTGTGGTCGGAAGTATCTCGCTGGCTTGCGGGCTGGCAGCGATTTAAGTGTCACTGCGAAGGACAGCCATCATCCTCGCTAGTGCCGCTGCTGCTCATCGCGCGCGTCGAGCTTTCCCCGGTGTGAATTCGCCGTGCCTTTGACGGGGCCGGGGCCCGCCCAGGTTTTCGGATGTGGCCCCACGAGAAGGTGTTTCACGTGCAATTAGACCCCGGTGACCTCCGGCCCCGGATCGGTCTCACGAGCGCGTCTACACACAATTGAATGGGCTTCAGAACGGACTTAATTAATTTCCTGCTTCGAACCGAACCGAGCCGGAGCCGGCGAGTTAGAAATGACTGGCTCGAGTCCGAATGGCCGTAAGCTTCCACTTTTCTACACCAAATCTGGCTGACCGGATCGCAGAAATATTATGCATATCCGGTTTTAATTCCCTCGAAACAACTGACCACGCACACACGGTTCCGGGAGATTGGGAAACGGGATTTTCCGCAACTATATTTCCGGGGAACTAATCGCCCGGAGAGCGGTTGGGCGTGTCCTGTCGAGGACGGGGCCGAACCGGGGAAAAACTTGTGCTGGGTTGTATAACCCGCCTGAAACAACAAAATCCGATTACCGGATTCCGATTTACCCATCAGCCCCATACCAGCGGCCCCGGGGCGTCGAATTCAGGTCCAAACTTTTAATTACTTTTCCAACTTTCACCCGGCCACCCGGGAGACCGGGGCCCGGGGCCTGGTACTTGCTGATAAATGGCCAGTATTTGGTTTGTTTTTTTTGTGGCAACCATCATCGGCTGCATGCGTGAGATGGGGACGAGACAAATTACGGCAACCGACCGAGTGGCCATTTCTGGTTTTCCACCTCGATCATCATTTCTTTTGCTCGTGCGCAAGGCCCAGGGCGTTGATTGGGTTAATATCGAAGCGCGCGCTTTTGATCGCACGCTTCCGAGATCGAAGGATAAGCCTCCCGCTGGGAGCTTAATGGAGCGGGAACCATAATGTTTCGTGTTACCTCTGGACAAATCATGCTGTGTGTGAGGATCCACATGGTCTCCGGGCTCCGTAATTGCTTTCCGATTGCTGCCCTTGAAATGTTAAAAGTTTTCTCCCAAATACGACAGCGGGTGGTGTTTTCATTCCGCTAAAATCGGCTAAAAAGGGTGGCAATTTGGATTTAATATTTGAATTTAAGCACAGGCCCCATAAATTACCGTAAGTCATCGCCACCGCGGTCGCTAACAGTCGTGGGGCAATTACATCGAATTAATAGTTGCTCACGCATGGATGCGATTTATCTTGCGGACGAAAAATAGTGGAGCGCAGAAAAAAAACGCTCGGCCAACGCTCGGGGCCCCCGGGGTGGCCGGGAAAATGGAGCGTGGAAAATTGCACCATCGGAACGGAAGAAAGCCACGGAAGCTGCTGATTACACATTCACAAACGATGGGCAGCCGGCGGCGCGAGAGTAATCAACGGCATCACGATCGGTAGCATCGGTGGCAGCTTTTTACACCGCATCGGGTTTTTTTATCCTCTATCTCTCTCTCTCTACCACCCAAACCGGATTGCTCGTTAAAACGCATAAAATAGCACCTCACACCGCGCGAGTGATATGGAATTGTAAATCCAGCTAAATGGCAATGTGCGCCAGCGCGGGTCAGGATCAGCGTGGCTGATGGTAAACTTTCAGGACAGCAAAAAGAACTCTCCATTTCCCGGCAACAAACTATGATATCGCCCTACCATGCCCACGGTGTGGCGCAGTTGGGTGGTCAGGTTGACGATATGACGATATCGTCCACATGTCGCACGTCAACATATCTGCGTCCGCTCATAATCCGGTTTTCCGGGGCAACAAAATAGCCATTTTGTTGCTCAAATAGTACCACCGCATAACGGGGAACCTGGAAAAAGTGGACCATCATCATGTAGTTAATAATTTAATAATGCACCCATATTGACATGCGCCGTCAGACAGCCGGTATCGCTATCGCAGCCGTCACGCCGCGTCCGTCACTGGGCTGCGCTTTCACGACTCACGACAACGATCTAGATCCGGCGAGCGGCAAATGAAACCGAGTGGCGTTATGGTGCCACGCTGGGCTTTAATTGTCATCAATTAATGCAAACCCCCACAGCAGTTTCGCTTCACGATCTCCGGAGATGCGTTTATTGCGCTCGGTGCACCGAGTGGCATCGGCTGGCCGGTAGGGAAAACTAGAAAGCGAAAGCCCGCTCGCGTTCGCGTGACATTTTGCGGCAACATATTTTATCAGTTGCTCGCGCACCGTGACAGGGCTGTGGCGTGAAAGTTCTCGATACGATCTGATGGCCTACAGAGGCAGGATTTTTGATGTGCCAATTCGAAGCATGCAAGGCCTTAGCATATGACGGCGAAAAATGTGAAATTTTTTTTAAATTATTTGTCCCAAACAGTCATAAAAGTTATCAAAAAATAAAACAGTTTCAACATTCAATTTTTAAATCAGTGGTGGCATTCTGTCAAACACGTAACGGGATTTTGTGGTTTTAAAGAAAATGTTTTATTCGATTTTCGATTTCTTGTGGCCTTATGTTGCTACTCATAGTTCCAATCCTATCCAACCCAAGCTACTTCAATCGGTCAATTTTTGACAGCAATTTTACTGTGTACGTGTCTTGGCTCATCGTCGATTTATCTTTGCTCCAAAAACTGGATGGAAAAGAATCTTTGCTATTATTGCTATTTGCTATTACTATTTGAATCATGCTTTTATGACCCAAAGCAACATTTATCGGTGGTTCAAAGTGTTCTCAGAGGGCTGATAAGATGTGAAGTTGGAAGAGTCAAGTTTAGTCGAATGTGAACACTTTTGCTTACAGTTTTCTTCAATGGCAGGGTGCGTGGTGCATTTTAAGTTGTTGTCAACAAATAGAACGCTCAATAACGAATATGAGCTGCAATGAATGAGCTATTTGCGCGAAGCAATCCGCCACAAACCCGAAATTAAAAATCGAAACCCAAAAATCGCGAAACACATTTGTGAACTGACTGCGTGTATATGAAGTTTAGCATCATTGCCCGTACGCGAATTTTTGGCCAAAAACTACAAACTAGTGATGCCAAAGCCACCGCATTGCCCAGCTCTGGCCCCTTGTGAGTTTTTTCTGTTTCCAAAACTAAAATTAGCGCTTCGTGCTCAAATTAATTTGGAAGAAGATGGAATTTGGAAGAATTAATTTGGAAGAAGAAAAAATCGGAAAAATCGAATAAAGCATTTTCTTTAAAAACACAAAATCCCGGCATAAAAACAAAGTTTGACAGAATGTATGTTAAGGCATTTGTGACCTTATTGATCAGACAAGTGATAGCAATCCGATGAGAGTAGTTTAGTCGAACAGCGCCGTTGACATGTGACTCGTCCGTAGATCATCTGTCTGCCCTGCACCGGTTACTCTCATCGGTTTCCATTAACTGGAGTGCAAAACTATAAGTAGGTACTTAATACGGTTCTGTGCGTTCTAGTAATAATAATAATAAATAGATAATCGCACAGACAATTGACGCATAAATCGATCCTACGACGGACACGCAAAAGAAGAGACATAATAGATATGCAACACTTCGTTTGATCGCCGTGGCCCCCACCACGTGGCCATGCAATTGTGGTGCACGGTGAACTTCGGTGCCAACAGTCAAGTCCCAAAGTGCATTTAAAAACCGTTTGATCGTCGTTCGTCGAGTGGGCTACAATTTACGCCTTGTTTCTGCCTTTCGAAACCCATCTCCCTCTGGGCGTGTGCATTTCGTGAACCGTGAAAGAAAGTGAAGGCCCCCATTGCCAGATGTGCATCGCTCTGCGGTGCCAACGGACGGCACAAACCGAATGACAAAACGGGACAGCATTCCTACGCCGGGGCACACATTGGAGGCTGCCAAAAGTTAGGTCACCATCGCAGCCGCACCGTCTGAACAATCGCTCCTACGCCGCACCGCTCACGGAATCATTAGGAAAAGTGGAAGAAAACCGCCGAAGGAAAAGCGAAGGCCCGAGCTGAAGCTTGTGACTCGCCCATTTTCGCGCGGCGAAAGATCGGCGAAACGGCGATGCAATGCGCGCGGTGCCGCAAAGTGCCAAAGTGGCAAATGTTTGAGAAACAAGCATAAAATATGTTTCATGGTTAAACTTTCAACTTTTTCGCTCCGCAACGGCTTCGTCATCGTTATCGGACCTGCTGGTGGCTGGTGGCTGGCGCTGGCCCTGGTTATCGGGCCATCTGCGCGGGTGAGGCGCGGTGGAGAGGCCCGTTGCGGGGTGTGATACTTTGTGGAGTTGGTGGAAAATTAAAATATGTCATCGCCTTTCGGTGCGCGAACTCGTTAAAATGTTCGAGCCAACCGCTAGTCGCTAGGCGTTTTTTTTGTTGTCGTTTTAATTTTGTGGCTACCGTTTGCGATGGTTTTATTTAGTTTCCCATTCAACCGATGCATTCTCGTGTGGTGGCAGTGTTTTATCAGCAAATATGCAACAACCCGACACACACACGGATGCATACGATCCGCATATTCACGGCACTGGGCCCTCTGGGCTGGTGTGTGGGAGCCTTTTTTCGATTATTTCTCTTTTGGCGCAGCATCAACACCCGAACGGCACAAGAGAAAGGCCCGGTGAGGAAAAGGGCGCGGGGAAAGGGCTTGCACACGCATACACGGTGCGGTGACGCAATGTTTCGTGTTTAAGTTTTAATCTCTTCATCACTTTATCACGCGCGTTAGCTGCGCCTTTCGTGAAAGATCGCGCAAAAACGGAAAACTTTATCACGCTTCAGCTGCGTGGGAAATAAAGATGGCCACTGCACTTGGAATGGAATGAATTGCGCCGAAAACAGGCTGTTTGAAGCGAACATCCCAGCCTAAATGTTAATATAAATTAATAAATGTTAAAAAAAATAATGCAGTTCGCAAAAGGTTACACGGAAGATCGATTGTGCTATTCGAATTTGGCTGTTTGGGACGTTCGCGTCTTGGTCCGTTCCTCTATATATTCTTTAGTGATTGATAACTTTAAAAGCTTGGTGGAGACAAGAGATAAATCGGAATCCTAAAAGTATATAGGGATTTTGGAACCCTCACCCTAGTAAACTTTCGGCTTCTATTAGTCCCTTAGTCCTATAGCTCGCCCTTCAATACAAACACTTGCTTGTGAGACGAGAGGAAGCCTATTTCAGAAAGTCTTTACAAAAGGGCAATTTCTGGCATTATATGAAAAAGTCTGGTCATGTCCCTTCCTTATCGACAGTTCCTTATAGGAGAACGGAACAAAGAACGTTTTAAACACAATCGATGCCTGTTTCAAACTGGAGCAGCCCTGTCCAGCAGAATATCCTAACTCGCTTGATTTACCAGGATTTTTCCCATGTAGTTTGAAGTTGAAGGTTCGAGCTATGATTATTAGTAAACAACAACATCGAAGTCTTAATTTCAAAATGAAAAATATATAGTGAGTAACGCCTTTGGGTTAGAAGTGAGTAGTTTGGCGTGCGGCTCGCTTTTCATTACAAATATGTGGATTAAATCAAGAAAAGGGAAAATGTAAAAACATTGTATACCTAGCCGAACTTCAATGTGCAACCTTACGACGTTCACAAACCCTGTGCTTGTAAAGTTCCATCTCAGCCGCTTCTATGACGAATTTTTAATCTCTAACCGTTTGGTACATATTATACATTTTTTTACTGTAAACGAAAACTATTAGCTTAACACAACGGCCACGCCAGTTCCCAGACGTTCGCCATCCCGTCGCTGCGATTCACCCACCGGATTGTTGAACGGTGTCGTTGGGTTGATGTTTTGTGTCCCTCTCTCTCTCTCTCTCTCTCTCTCTCTCTCCCCGTCTTTCAGAGTTCCAACTATGTTCGGGATAATTATGGAAATTGCATAGAAGTTAACGCGAGGTCACACCAGCGGCGCGCCGCAGAAGGTGCCCGTCGCTGCGTTGCGGTCGCCATAAGTCGCAAAGTCGTCGCCGGTCGCTCGGTTGTTGCACAAAGTTTGCGGGCGCGGGAGAACGGTGCAGTATGATTTATGCTAAGATTATGTCACGATCTCTTCCGAAGCGCGGGGAGCATCGGGGCGAAGGCACAACTTTTCGCGCGCGCATCAAAAGCCACGCCAGCGCCCTGCAAGGGCCCCGGCGCGGGATCCTATTTGATCGAGCGCCGTGGCGTGCCGTTGAGAGGGAATAGCTACGCCGCTTCGCCGACTCGGCCGATTATGATGATCCGTGCGGTGCACATTAAAAAACAACAACGAAGTGACGAAGTTTAGCAATCGTCGGCAGTTGGCCCAAAGAATTTATGGTGCCCGCCCTCGGGGAAGCATAGGGCTCGGGTGTGGAATGTGAATTTGGGTGCAAACTTCACGTCGATAGGGCGCTCGGTCCGGGGTTGACATGACCGTGGTGGAAAGATGGAGATTGGGATGAGCTTTGGAGTATGATCTTTATTAACTGCCAAACACACGACGCACGAACAATACGGCTGCAGTTAAACGAGGATGCAAATGATTTATTATGAAAGTGGCAGAAACCATTTGCGGCTGCCCTTACTGACCTATAAAGTTTAAACGAACGCAATGCATTTTATTGTTACGCTGACGGAATGGAGGTCGTTGTAGTAGTTTCCACGCCACGGCGGGAACTGTCTTGCAGACCGTTAATTGCGTGAGGGTAGCTTAATTACTGTCAATTAAATGCAATACGAGCACCCATTTCATGTTGAAATGTTTTGAATGAAGTTAGAATAATTGTAGGAAATAATTCAAAAGCCACAGTATTAAAAACTTGTAAGATGTCTCAAGGTGCCGAATTAGTCCTCTCGCGCAATAATGCTGGTGGCTTATGATACTGCGGCCGCCCGTTTCGTTGAAGTTCAAATTATCCGGTTTGAAAGCTTTGTTGTTCGTATAAGGACACTTTGCCCACGCCAAGTCACGCTCTGGCCGCGCCACGATGGTTCTAAAAATACACAGCCCGCCTGACTCCGTTTCACTGCATCCTTGCAGGTCGAAGTTGCCACCTACCGTTATCGCTTTAATCAGCGCCCACCGCTTGTCGTGCTTCGCATTAATGCGCCACGGCAACTGCAGAGTGCAGCCAGCTTGGTAGAGGTAGTGTGGCCCGAAGCCACTCGCTACTTTGCATAAGCAGCGTGCGCCGCGCGCGTCGTGCGTAGCGCGCGTAACGCAGACACGTTCCTACTCCGCCTGCGCCTTAATGAGGGCTTAACCCCGTGTCTGTGCGAGGCGTGCACACGTCGACCTTGGACCGGTGCAACCCTTCGCCCAAGGTGCGCAAGGTTCAGTGGGTGCGCCGACCGCCATTTTGGGTACCGAAAAATTATGACAGCTCCCGCCACGTCCTGCGAATCGACGACTGGAGTCGTGTCGGCTACCCAACGACCGACTGAGCGATCGAAATTAGGGGTGGTTGCTGAGGCCGATTTCGACACGGTGTACGATCGACAACCAAAATGCTCGCCCCCCTCCCCGTAAAAGGTCAACGCCTTTTTCGGTACGGCCTTTCCGTTCCCGCTCGCCAATTCATTTCCGTCAAGAGATAAATTGGGCGGCAAGAAACAGAGAAACAAACAACACATTGTTGGCCATTCACCCAACCCGTTGCGTTGCGTGTGGTGAAGGTCCAAGAAGTGCAAATTGCTACAAACTAAGCAAAAACATAAGTAAGGCACGAGCCATGATTAAAGTGTTACCGGGAATTGCAGAATTGCACGCACCTGGCGACAACAGGATAGGCTCCTGTGGAATCTGTCAAAACGGGAAAACCCGGTTTCGCTGGACCCCACGCCGACGCTCGCAAACGTGCCGCCTCCGTGTGGTCCGAAAACACGGGGTTGATAAAAAAGGCACAGATAACCGGGCGGGAAAAAAGGAGGACCGGTTGATTTCAATTTAATGCGCACGCCGCACCGCACCGGATTACTTTAAATGCAAATTGATGGGCTGCCAGAACGTGGAAAAAGATGCGGAAGAACCGGTGGCGTTCCGTTCTGTGGGAGGTGCAGTGAATCGCGATAAACACAATAGAAGTTGGGCATATAAATGACACGTAGCTGGCGCGCAAACATTCCGAAGGAAAATCGTGTGGGGAAGGTTAATCAAACTGACGTACGTTCGAAACGATCCTCAGCCCGGTTGAAACGTGAGCGCAAAAGAAACGCGATAATGGAGAGTGTGGAATGTTGTAAACAAAGAGCCGAACACGCTCCACGCCAACAGTGAAGGAATTGTGATGGATGCACCAGTGATACGGATTGGTGGCAAGCACTGAAACATTAATGCTGGCGAATAGTGCCGCAGGGTTAACTAAAATCGATCCTGGCCTACACCGGTGCCCTCACAATGAATTAATTATGAACAAACTGCACGGCGCTTTTGCAATGTTTCCAATGGCCACATCAAAATGGCGAGTATCTCCGCCAGAGTATGTTCGGGGGTTTTTGTTTCGACCACGGCCAGATTATGTTTCATTTTTCGAGAATCCCCGGAGCGGGTGGTCATAAATCATCATCGTGGCAAAAGAACAAAAAAAAATCAACTATCGGGCTGCAAATGGAGCCACGATAAACAATGACGTTCGATGTGGCCACCGAAAAAAAAAATCGGTTCAAACTGTTCATACTCGTAACGGGCCGCTTTTTTCCATTTACCGACCCCCCCCCCCCCCCCCTGGCGAGTGGTGTATCAATTACACTTTCATGTTGCCACGCGCCGATGGCCACACAAACATTGTCGCCAAAGCCGTGCCGAGATTGGCCCGGAGCACCATCTTGTCAGTGGCTCATTTTTAAACTCGTAACAATGTAACAATGTCAATCAAACGCGCAGCATCATAAGGGGGTCCTGGGGGGGTTCGAGGAGATGTAAATATTGATGGGCCCAGGGCACAGGAGGGCCCGATGCTGCAGTATGTTTCCCGGGCTCCCGGAACGCGCTATCGACGGTGGTCGTTTGTTTTCCACTCTGCGTGAGTAATGGGCCAATAATGGAATCAACTTCTCGCTGTGCTCTCGTGCGCAAAGGGACGCAGGAAAAAAAAGGAAATGCGCAAAGAATTAAACAATCTGGCGAGGGCAAAAGATGGGCAAAAATACGGCACCCGGCTTTTGTGTAATCTGTTGATGACAAACGGCGTAATGCACATTGTTGCACCCGTGTGCTGCACCCGGGATGCCGTTTTTTGTGGTTTATGTAATTTTCAACTTCAGTGATTTTTTGGCACGCGCCTTTCGATAACCCGGAGATGACACAATTAAATCAACTATTTATCCCATTACACCCGGTAGTACACCCGGACGTTGGGCGGTGGAAGTCGTGCGTGCGTGAGCCATTGTAGGCTTATCACGCCACATTATTTTAAATTATCGCTTTGTAATCCATTTTGTTGCTGTCCGTGATGGCGACCGTAAGAGCATTCGGTGCTCGGATGAAAGGGCTGGAATAATTATGATCGGTTCATGGAAAATAAAAAAAACCACCAAACATTGAGTTATTCTGGCGTTATTCTGCAGCACACCTGCAAAGAAGGGGTTCAAGCAACAGCACGGAAGTTTTCGTTAAAGTTGGACGCCTGGAACAGTGAGTTCAAACACTCACCGAAAGAACCGACTGCTAAAGAGCGCGCTAAAACTTGTACCAAAAACGGTGCAGTTGGCGCAGGGAAATGTCCAAGTACAAAACTTCTTGGCCAAACTGCGAATGCGATAATATTGCTCCGTTCGACAAGGAAATGGTCGAACGGTTCCGCGAAACTAAACTTCCGAAAAAACGCGTTAAGGTGCTCGATGGCGATTTTTTTCCTGTTCCACGGAGAAAGATTTTCCCGCCCTAGAACAAGTGAGAATGGTCGGTTTTTTTAAAGATTTTTCCTTGATTTTGCATTTTTCCTAAACCACATCAAGCACGTCTGGCCGGGTGGGAGCCGTTCGTCGTGGCCATTAGGCACAAGCAGGTACGGTAATTAATAGGTTCGATTTCTCTGTATAATCGAACGAATGTGCAGAAAGGGAACAAAGGGCCGGCATCATCGGGAACACCGGTCGAGGGAAATCTTTTCGCGTCCGAAGAAGACTAATGATAGGGTTACGTTTTTTTTGGCCCCATTTTCACTAGTTTAACTTTCGACGCGCTGTCGAAAAAAGAAACGGTGGTAGAACTTTGTCCAAGGTAAAAGCGGCGCCGGTCAAAAGAAAGCGTATCCTGTAGAGCTAAAGGGAAGGGCTTGTATTAGCTTTAGATTTGTTACTTACCTTCTGGTGTGATTCTTATATTCTGATTTAATTTCCTGTGTTGGCTTTCGCCCTGCTTTATGCCATTAGACCGTCTCATTCGCATAATGGCCGGCAATCAAAGCTTTAAGTTTTTAGAATGATAATTATACACAATGTAGTGATGGGTTTAAGCTGCAACAACACTCCGGCTTCGGTGTCGCTGCTCGGTGCTATAATAACTTTTCACACGATCACCTTTTAATGAGTCTGACATTTGCAGGCCTCGGTGCGCCGCAAAAAAACAACCAAACGAATGCATCCGCGCACCAAATGGCAATCCGGCACCATCCGGCATTTTGGAGGCACTTCCATGAAGGCGGCCAAGGCGTGTTCCCCAATGACAACGGTGGTGGCAAAAAGAAACAATATGAATTGGAGGAGTAAATAAAAATTAAAGAGGACACACGGTGGGGGCTTGATATTTACCTCTCCATTAAGTACGATCGGTTCAAGGTTGGACCGGGCCAGTGGCCGAATCGTCGGAAACGGCGTCAACCGCGGCACATAACGTGGCATGACGAACACACCATCTTCACGCGGACACGTGCACCGGGACAGGCGCACGGTTGGTTGTGGTCGTGATTGCAAAAGGCCATAAGGATTCGGGTGAAAACGGAGCGGCCACCATCGCAGATCGCAGATGTAATTCCACCGGCGAAGGTCGCCCGGTTTTGCTGGCTGCGAATGCTGGTCTCCTAGGTAACCGAGCACAGCTCGCATCCAGAGGTCGAAGCAGGCAGACGGAATAAAGCTTATCCTCCGAGTAGACGTTGAAAAAAGGGGCCAAAAGAGGGGCGCGATTACATCGGTGCGCTGCGGTTTGCCGTCGACCTGCCAAAGGAACCGATGCCGAATCGATGGAGCATACCCGTGTACACGTGTCCTATCAAAATCATAAACACGTTGGATGACCCTCACCGACAGAGAGCCGACAGAGAGAGAGATTACACTGCTCGATGTCCTTCGGCACTCCTTGTGGCTTGTGACTCGAGCGGGCCAGCGGGGCGATATTTTTCTCGATTACATATTGCCATATTGTACTGCAGCCGGGGACGAGAAGGTTGCAATATCAATGGTGCCGAGCATCGTGCTGAAATTTGAGAACCCACAACGGCATCGTCTGACGAACCGGTGCAACAATGGACAGGGTTTCCGGGAATTGCATCGAACTGCGCTGGGTTTGGCGCCGATATTCGAGACCAACCGAGACGGGATCGGGTACCGCGCTGTTGGCGCGCTAGCAATGGAATGTTTGAATTTGAAATTGCTTAACCGATCGGTAGGAACTGCTGGCCGAGGACGGCATTCGATTCGGCTATCGACGGCAACGGTACATCATGGGCCGCGCGAAAAGTGCAACGCGTCCACCGAACGGTGCTCGAAAACTCGGACAATTGCGACACTTTTGAAAATTCCAACCACATACTGTCTCCGTGTGTGTTTGGGGGGTAAAATCAATTCCATGCGCGTCGATGTCGTTTTCACTCTGCAATCTGTGTCCACGCCGACCGCACGACCATCCACGCCACGCGATGCCGGGATGCGTGGCGAGCGTGCCATAAATAATGAGCAACTATTTAAGGTATGCATTGGGGCACAGATTTGCATGGGATATTTTATTGCAAATCGGACACATTTGTGACCAGCGCGGCTGTTTGTCACAGCCGCCCGGTGCTGCTAAATGTGATGGCATCCGTTTGAGCCGCGGGACCCCCGTCATCAATCATTGAGCTTAATTGCTGACACACAGAGCCGCTACCGTGTGGTACCCTATAATCAGTAGCGATTGCTGCGCCTCGACAAACAAAGTAACAGTAACGGTTTTCAAGTATGATCACACGATTCGTTAGAGTGAGATTTATTGGAATTTGACTGGCTCCCGAATCCTTGCCAATAGGGGTCCCTATTATTTGTCCCAGCGACCGGACGCACTGTCTCACCCTCGTTGATTGCGTCTGCCACTTTCGCACCACTCCCAAAACCTTTGTCGCTCGCAATTCTTCGGCCACTTTGTATCGTCTTTTTTGCCCGGGAGAGCTTAGCGTGTGTTAGCCGCGATTACAAGGATACTTTCGGATCACTCCTTTTCTTTTGGGCCGCCGGGAAGGCCGGAAGTCTGTCGGAGAGTGTTGTTTTTTGCACCGGTCGCTCCGTCCCGACAATGGCAGGATTAATGATCGATGTAATTAACAAGAGCCGCTGGGAAGCTGGGAGGGATGAAAAAAGGGGACCGGACCCGTTCGGACCCGTTCGGGTTTGGGCTGGTCTGGCGTGTTTGCATTTTAGCTTCCGGCCAGCCATGGCAAAAGGATACGTCAGGCTCGTCCCGGTGTGCTGGTTGTGATTGAAGCCGGAACAATGGTGATCCGGTTTCAAGGGGCAACTCACTTCCTGCTGCATCCAGTGCCACCAAAAGGGATCAGCCTCTGACGAAGCTGACGACAGGGCTCTTGGCACAGCTGTCAAATCAACAGGTCAGACGCGAAAGTTATGCTGCTGCTTAGTTTAACAATGGTGCAGCTCGTCGTGCCGGCTGCAGGACGAGGCCAAGGACTAAACCACTTGAAAACTCCTGTCGGAACTTCGGGGGTGATGTGATAAACTTTTTCGCCCGGAATGCTTAATCGATTTTGGGCATGAATCATTACTTAATGTTTGTAACCTAGAGAGTGCCGGCAAAGGAAGAGCAATTCGAGAAGTTCTTCTGATAAACTTCATGACTACATTTTGACTGACATGGCGCAAGGATGCCCTTCACGGAGGCCGCTGTTGCGGGGCATGCAGAATATGCAAAACGATTGCTTCGCGATGCTCGCGGGGCGGAACTCCAAAGTTCTGCGGAATGAAATTAGTGCAAGTAACAGTGAGCGTACGAGCAGCGGAAGGCCTTCAATTACCACAAAAGAAGATAGATGTAGCATCCCGGCCCGCGAGGGCACTTGCAGGCGCAACCATCATTCGAACAATTAATCAACATAGTCGCTTCGTTCCGTCCTGTCGGCTGCCTGAGCAAATAGCGGACCCGAGCGCGAGATGAAGCGTATTCTGGGGCCCCTCGGATGTTTTGGTTTTGTAATCTTGCCCAGTTTTTGCGCACCTTCGCGGCATTGACGCGCAACACCGGCACTAAATAACGTTTTCCATTTTGACACCGTTGTTGGGTTAGGTTGCCGCTGGAAATGATGATGGAAAGCTACCCGGCCCGGAACCCCCGAAGGGCGGACGGGTATTTTTTTTTACAGAACCCGGGCAAATCTAATGCTTTCAGTTTTATTACAATGCCGGAAGAATGTTTTATTCAGTGAAGTTATTTTCTCAACAAACTCCGCCCGTCGGTGGCGGCCGCCGTTGTTTGTGGCGCGCGGAAAACGCGCGGCGTATTTGAACGGTGGCTGAAGATTGCTCGACCAGCCTTCGGAGCCGGCCCATTTTGACCTTTCGCTCCTTTCCGGCGGGTGGACCATTTACCGCGAAACACGGCCCGGGCGTACCATTATGTCATAATTTTAATGATTCGTCTTTCGTCAAAAATTTGGTCAATTTTCTTTCCCCTAAAGTGGTGTGTTTAATTAGCTCTTTCGTGCCAAATTAATTTGATAATACTCTCCGGGGCTCCGGCGTCAGTTCCGAAAGGCCCGTGTTTGGCCGGCGAGTTGGAAATGGAAAAACGAAACACTCTTTGGCGCAAAGTGCGACGAAAAATGGGCCCCAATAATCCGACTATATTTGCCGCAATTTGGCCGATTCCGGCCGGTGGCCGCGCATCGTTGCGATCCGCAATGAAAATGGCGCTCCATTAAGTATCGAAATCGAAGAAAAAGATTCGCAAATGATCAGCCTCATCAATCCGTGGCGGCTGCCAGTGACGATGAGTCGAGTTTTTTCTCGCTCACTCGCCCGCTGTCTTGTCTTGGCTGATTCAATTTCGACTTTTCATTGCGCATAATGGCGCCCGGTTGCGCTAAGGCTTGCTCCGAATTCCCGCGCCCGCCGCGCTGGTGGATGTTGCCAATCGATCAAAAATCACGCCGCTGGAATGTCAAAGTTTGCGCGCGAGCACTTTGTCGGTCGGTGGCGGTTAACTTTGGTTCGCATCTTCGATTGTCACTGTCAATCACGGGGAGCCGCGACCCGCCGGCGGGCATATCCGAGCGCGAAACTCTTTGTAATTTCACGGGAGTAGCAGGGGATGTGCGGAATCGGGAGAGGTGGGCGTTTTGTGAGCTGCGTACGGCTTTTCCGTTCACATTCCCATTTCGAAACGGACGCGTTCGGTGGCCAATCATTAACATTAACACGTCCGATGGCTCGGCATAGCTCAGCAGATTTAGGGCTATCACTTAATCGGGAAGGAAATCAAAGTGGAATCGAAGAAGGCCTGTCTGGCGGTGGAATTTCCCTCGCGCTCGAAGCGCCACATGAACTGCTCGAATGCGAATGGGTTGATTCGAGCGGCACGAAGCGGAGTTCACGCGATCCGAAGTGGTTTGGTCGGGCCATCGCGATGCACTGTGGGGAATTTAGATGAAATAGGCGGACATATTTGGCTTTAGGAAGAATCTATGGACTTTTTTCAACGTTTTCATTTTCTTTGTGACAGTTTTGATTTAATTCGACATTTTACCTAAAGATTTTTCAACGTTTTTGTTTTCTTTGCATGTGTTTTGATTAAATTCAGCATTTTTGTGTAATACAAGAGTTCAAGTATAATAAATAAGCTTTTTTTAATTTTAAAGTTTTTAACGCCTGAGCTATGCAATCCGCATGACACCAAATGTTATAATGCAGAATCGTAAATGCAAATATCTAATATCTGGTAAATAAACGAATGCCTTACGAGTGTAAAAAAGGATATCAAATGATCGAGGAGCTTTACCCATTGCGTTCCCATTGAAACAAATAATTATTAGCAACCGAAGTATCCACTCCATGAACTTACTTAAACGTTTGATGGAGTTCTTATTTATTTCTTCATCCAAAGGGCATCAACTTTGACAGAAGAATTCTCGGAATCTACGGAACGCAGCAGGCTTAAAATTCGGATCGGTTATAGAATACTTACCTATTTTAGGAAAATGTAACTATAATCCTCACTTTTCAAAGTTGGTTTATGAGTGCCTTTTCCCCCATAGTGGGATGGCCTTTGAAAGCCGAGCCGAACCGGCAAAAAAAGTGCCGGCACTTCATTCTTTCAGCTCGCATACACCTTCATGAACCCGCGGATGAATGGCCACCCGCCACCCCGTTGGGCCAGAGATGGAAAATATTATGGATCTGCGGGTTCGTTTTCGTCAGTTCGTTTTCGGCCTTCGGTGCGGCTGGGCCACGAAGTTTTTCGCTGCAAACTGAGACGTTCGCTCCTGAGCAACGCACACTACGAAAGCTGTACGAACGTTTTGTGTTTACCAGCGTTGTGTTTCACTCCTGCCGTTCGCTGCCGGTGAGTTGTGTGCGTCAAACTGGGGACTGTCCGATCCCGGGATTGCCGGAAAAGAAGAACGGCGATGCGAGTGATTTGACTACGTAGCCTTTGGTGGAAAAGTGACAAAGCGATCACTGGAAAATGCATGGAAAAATGAGTAGGCTTCCCTACGTGAAACGCGTGTAAAGCAAAACGTAGCCATCGGTTCGCTTGTGTTTTCAGTACGTCCCTTATCCAACAGCACGAAAACGGCTCGGCCTCGGCCGCGATCGAGAGTCGGAACTTGTTTTCTCCGAGCTTTTACCGGTTCCTAAAGAAGATCACCTTGTCTTGTCGATGGTCGATGTGAGTGGCCGGTGAGTGTGTGGCGGCGATATGCTAATGACGAATATTACAAGTTTTCTCTCCCGTCAACGGGCCGAATTTCGATTCGTTTGACGTTTGATCGCCCGAGTTGTGTTTCGATTGCCGATCCGGCAGCTCCCTCCCGGTGTTTCGCGAATCTTCGATGGTGGTGAACCCGTCTCTCGGAGCCCGTGGTCCAAACTAATTTCGCTGGCTCACTTTGCATCCGGCCGGACCGTCCTTATCCGGGGGCAACTGCGCTTCACACGGGCCAGTGTCCGAGTAATGGGCATTTTGGACCGGAAACCGGATTCAATCGACAGCCGGGCGGGCAACAGAAACACGCTGGTGGCGAAAACTTCCGCGAGTCCCTCGGCAGGAGCGAGGCAGAAGTTGAAGTAGAAAAACCGGTTTTCATCGATTTACTGCAGCGGCTGCGCTGGACGCTGGACGCTGGGCGGCGGCAATATCGGAGGGCCCTTTTCCCGGTTGACTTCGAGAAACATTTCGTTTCGCCGCGGGCGTACAAGGAAAAATGTGCCCCAGAAGATCGCCCCGTCCCGGATGCAAACGCCTTTTGCCCCGAAAAGGGGGTGCGCCTTGATGCGCTGTGATCGATCTATTGTGAAAGCTCCCATTTGCGTGTTTACTGTGTCTGTCTGTGTGGTTTTATGTTGATGTTAATTGTTTTATTCTCCTTTTAGTGCTTACCTCGGGTGTTACGGTGTCTGCGAAAATGAAAGGTGCGTGGTTGCGTGCCCGTGTGTGCACTGAATGAAACGAAGATCGTGTTTGCGAAAAGTGTTAGTGAAAAGCAATCAAATTGCCACCAGAAAAGAGCAAACGGTGTTTTGACGGAAGCGACGAGCCCCCGGTCCGTGCGATCGCAGCTTCGTTTCGAAAGCAGCATTAGCAAGACGCGTTCCACGGCTGACTAAACGACGCCCAAGACGTTCGGAGTCGGCCTTGTGTTCGTCGATTCCTGTTTCCGCCTCTACACAACGAGCGCGATCGCTCCGACTGGCGACCGTGCGCTCCAGAAGAGACCAGAAAGGAAGAATCGAGCAACCAACAGGTAGGAAGGTCCTTCCGTCAGGGAGTCTCTGCCGGCACCGCGGGTGTAATGCCCTGCAAACCGGTGGAGGCTAATTATCGCATTACAGTTTTAATTAACTGCCCCACCACTAATGGACGATAATGGCGCTGGAGAGCCCGTACCTCGGACTACGCAGGACTTAAGCCGGTAATTTTGCTCCATTTCTCATCTTTTCGTTGGAGCGTGCTGGCAAGGACATTAGCTGACAGCAATGTGACAGTCATTTAACCGGTCGTCCGACACTGGCTCGGCTTCCAGTGTTCCGCCCATAATCAGCTTCAGAAAAAACACATGCACCGTCGGGCGGCTTTCGGAGTGTGCAAATGGTGAAGGGAAAATAATAAACAGTCCATCCGGCCCATGCATCCGGGGGCACCCGAAGGATACGCACAAGGAAAATGTAATTTTCCCCGGGGTGCGAAGCAACAAGTGGTTCTCGCGCAAACGATTTTCCCTGGCCGCCTGGACGGTTTGCGATGTTCGCTTCATTGCGCTTGTCAGAAGACCCACATCTCGTCCTGATACTGGCAGCCCTTTTGGTGCTTCGGGCATCGTTGGTTGTGGCGTGGTGAGGTTACACTTATGAACAGATTTTAATTCTTCTTAAAGATGAAATTTATACAAAATATCTCATTTACTACTTAAAAATAATGATCGAGATCGATGAGACCGTCGCGAACATGACCTCCGGTTCCTTAACTGCTACGAGTCGTTCCATTTCCTGCGATGGCAAAAATCCAAATCCGTACGCTATGCTTCGCCGTTGGTCATTTCATTGAACGGCCCCGCGCGTTCTTCTTGCTGTTTGGCGGAAGTTTTTCCGCTTCTTCGTTCCGTGCTCAAGAGGTCAGTCGCAGCGATTCGTTTCGGACCTTGCCGATGCTATGCGCTCCTCTCTTTTTATTCCGCTCCACGGGCTTCTCTTCGAAACGAGCGTCCGTTCGTGCTCGCGCTCATCGTGCCTTTTGCTACAGACCCTACCGTCCGCCTTTTCCCATTCGGCGTGACCTCGAGCGACCGCGCGAGCGAGCCGGCCGGGAAGGCTCAAATTATGCTCCAACATGAACCTCCGCTGGACCCCCGTCCGGAGCGTGGGGTCCAGTCGATGCATGGTGAGGTGGTCGTTCGACAGGCACACGCCCGGGGTGAAAGGCACCGGGTGTGTGCTGAGTGTGGTCAACGGGTGGCGCGCGGGTCCGAGCATTGAACCTGTTCGCGAGCGCGATTACATACGTGCATAATGTTGGTGTTGATGGCGCCTCTCGCCTTCGGAGGGGTTCTTGTTTTTCTTCCCTTTGATCCGGGACCCGGAGGGGCGCAGTGGTCACGCCGGCGAAGGCTGGTGGACGGGCGATCCGATTACTGGCTGACTGACTGGGTTTTAGAGCCCGCCGTTGCGGTCTCGCGGTTTGGTGATACCGCTACACTTCCGATGCGGTTCCGATACGTCGGAATCGCCACCTGGTTTCAGCGATAATTGCCTCCTTGGGTGGTTAAAATTAGGTGCATCCGGTCCGGAGATATGTCGCAGATGTGGTCAACCATGGTAGAACCTCGTTCGGTGCCTTTGTTTTCTTGGGAGCAGTGACCTTTCGGCGCGAGGGCTGAGACAAAGAACCTTGACTTGGGAGATGAGCCCGCAAGATGCGCTATCTTTCGTCTTTCCGTCTGTCGCCCTCAAATTAGACCACGTTTAACCATAATATAATTAATTTAATTCATTACATAAAGAGGTCTGGTGTCGAGTGGCCAGCGAGTGACGAGTTGAATGCAGTCACATGGGCCCATTAATAGTTCCGTGAATTCAGTTTCGAGTCGTTTGGAATCAATTTCGATTGACAGCAACAGATGAAAGGACTTTTCTCTTTTATCTGCCTCGGGTCACGGATTAGTTGAATTGAATGCGACAAAAGTATTGATCGATTCGATGGCTAATGGCCTGCTAGGGTACGGTCATGATTGATTTTATGCTTTACATTTGCCATCATAGGCTTCCTGCAGAGTTCCCGTTCCAGTATCGCTTACAAAGCCGAAGCCATACACGGGTCCTTGTTTGGGGCCGAGAAACGTTTCGATCCCGTTCCGTAATTTACACGTACGAAAAGTTATCTATTCGCCGTCACCGAGAGTCCCGTTCAAGGTCACCCCCGAAGGCGTGCCGATTATCGAACCCGTATGTACCTTGCCGGTACCATTTACGATCGGCAAAGTTTGCCGAGCCCCCCGGACAAAGTAATTGTGTTCGATTTGTTGTCACATTGAGTAGTGCGTATCGCACACACGTGGTCCGCGTCTCTTCCGTGTGCTCGTAATTCACGTCCGGTCGCCGGGAATTTCACTTCACCAGCCCTCGGCAGCCCTCGAGGAAGTTTTCAATCAACTGCACCAACTTTATCCATCGGGCGCGTAGGACGAGAACGTGAGTGAATGTCAAGGATTGGCACCACGCCAAACGGAGACTTTAAATATTTAGACGCGCTCCGTTTCCGGTCTCTTCCGGTTCCTTTTGGATGCGGTGCGAATGGGAAAGACAGGGAGCAGCCAAAGTACACTCCAATTAAGATATCTTAAGCGGGTGCAATAAATGTTGTGTCCAGGACACAACGACTCCGATCGTCCCCGAAGACCGGCCCCACGGAAACACTTTTCCTACGGCGTTCCCGGAGCCTTGCCAAGCGACAAGGATGCTAACGAACGCTCTCCTCCGCCTGAGTGTCTGTTGTTGAATATTTCATTGTGCGCCGTTGAAAAATGGAACTCAGCTCGTTCCTTCTCGACGCTTGGCGGGGACGCGAAAGCCACGGGGACCGGCGCGGCACGACTACAGCACAAAGTTAGTGTCGTGAAAGAAAAATGTCTGAGTCTGGCTTTTCCCATCGACAGGAAGTCGCTACTAGTTTCTTCTGTTCCGTTGTTTTTTCTTCCAGCCGCACCGCCCCGATGGGGCGGCGGGTCATCCTGGAACTCCTTTTTGTCACCACCAGCTCGCCTTTTAAAAGTTGATTTCGTTGATAAAACTTTTGAGTAACAGTGGCGGTAAGAGAGACAGAAAAAAAAACGGAACTGAGTCACCAACATGGGTGGCGGGAAAATGGTGTGTGGAAAAAAAAAGGAAAGCTTCGTTCGGGGGGGTTGTCCAGGGAATCCAAATTGCACATTCCTGGCAGCGGGTGGGCAACCGCCCCCCGGGAGGGGGTTATGCGCTTCCCGGGCGCCTGGCGTTGATGGCGGTTTGTGTTTGTCTTCGCCGGATCTCGGTGGATCGTATCGTTGATGGTGCTGCGCCTCCGTATTTGGTCGAACCACTTGTAACGAGTTCTTTTCTTCGTCACAGGCAAGAAGTTAATTTCTTCATCATCTTCCAAAACATCCGCGAGTGCCGTTAACTCTGCCGGCCGTGGTGTCGAGCTACTGGAGTTTTCCTCGAGTGGCACGAGAAAGGCGCACGCTTTTTGCCGCCGCGATGACTTCGGGCCCGCAGAACGGTTTTATTTTAAACTATTCAAACCAAGACACGGCTCACCAATCGGCGCCCGCCAGTCCTTTTTCGGGCCAACGGGGGGTTCCCGGTTTTCGTGGGTTGAAGCCTGTCAGTACATTGCCCGAGGGTTAATTACTTTCGCGCTTTCGACGGCACACATTGGCTTCGTTGGCGCAAACGAGACTCCGTAGTCGTCGTTCCATCGAACCTGGACGACGCGTGTTGGTGTGCCGGCACACCAACCGCTGATGGCGAGATGAGTTCGGCAACTGGAACGGGACACTAATTTTCCACCCACAGTTTCGCTGGCGCGTTTCGTCAAACGGTTGTCCTTTTGGGACAGCGAATGTTTGCCGTTGGCTTGGCGGTGGCATCTTGCGGTTGGCTTCGACTCTTCATCGACGTTTGAAGCGCCAAATAATTTACTTCTTTTTCGGAGCATATTCTTCACTAACTGTATTTTTAATTTAATGATTTCATTACAATGTATCGCATTGCACGTTACCCCACGATGATGGTTATGGAACGCTATCTAACGCGGAGGTCCATTTCTTTTTTCTGATTGCCTGACTGCGGGGACACAACTTTTCAACCTTACCACCGGCCGGAGCTGCCACTTCTCGAGTGACTGCACCGAACCGTTGCCTTATTTTTGCATCCCGTGAAGGGTTGAGTTGAGGTTTCCGGCTCATCACTGGCCCCCCCCGCCAGTGCAGATGGCGGCGAGGCGTCTTCGTCTTGAGAATTTTGCATAATTAAAACCGAATGCGCGTCTGGGCTGCTGCAATCGCGCAAAGCGACACGATTATGCCGCTGCTGCCGGTTTTAGGGACAGCAGCGAGTGATTTCCATTTGTCACGACCACACCACGCGTCCTGGGGGCGTCTGTCTCGCCGAAAGGACGCGGTACCGCTTGTTAGTGCCTTTTCCGTGCGACTAATGAAGCACCGTTCGTCTTCGCGTCCAGGCCGGGTGTGATGACAATCGGAGCGCCGCAGACGAACGGCTTCTGGTTACGCCATCGTGAAGTGGCCCCAAGCTTACTCTTGCATCCCCACATCCCGGGGGGGGGAGCCTGGGCTCTGGTTTTAAGTGGAAAACGTGGAGCGAAGAAAGCGAATAATTTCCGTCCGAGCCTTATTAAAATGTTCGATTATAATTAATCGATGTAGTTTCCACTAATCTCCGGTCCGGAGCCGGTCGCACGGTGTCGGCCGGCCGGCAGGCCGTGTTTACACTCTCGCTTTTGTAGCCTGTAGCCCACTGAGATTACGGACACTCCCGGTGAGGAGGAGCCGACTGAAGTGCATTCCGTGGCGAATCAATCATGGCCGACGGGACCGGTTGCATGAAGATCCGGCCGATGGACCACGCTGGAACATGGCTGTCAATTAGGAGATCGATTTCCGCAGCTTTATGTAAATTATAGCTGGCCCAGGGACGGGTGAGGATTGTGGCCAGCGGACGCCAGAGGGCGTATTTATACCATCATTTCGAGCTCACCGAGCCATCATCGCGGAGCCGAGGAGCCGGCGATCCGGGCCGGCCGGTTGACAGGTCTTTCGTCACGGGCAACCGGCCGCCGGTGAAAAATGTCGCCAACCTCACCTGGCGTGCCCTCTGTACCATTCCGATGTTGGGGCAACGATTTTTTACCATCCCCCCTCCGGCCCGACACGGGCATTTATTTTTACACTTTTCATCGGCACTGGGGAACATTCATGCCGACGGACGCATCGATTTTTCTGTGGACACAAACAAGAGCTGGACACAGATGGAGCGGTGTACGGGCGGAGAAGGAGGCAGAAATTACTTCAACGTTGGCCACATTCATCTCCATCAAAGCGTACCCATCATTGTAGACCATCGGTTGTCGGAGTCTTCTCGGGTCTTCCGGGCCGCATGTTTCGGGGAACTCGGGGACTTCCGGCGCCGCTCTTTTCCGGGTCCTTCACCGGGTCCGCACGGTTTGTCACGATAAGCCGGACCGAGCGGGCCGGACAACAATGGATGGCGCTCCATCGTTCGGAACCGTGAGAAGGTTGATTAAAAACCGATCCGCATGTCTGCGCGCCGTTGAGTGGAAATTTGTTTCTTTGCTGTCGTCGGGCCGCCCGCTCCGGATGAGTTTTCTGCTTCTCATCGTTTCTGTGCCAATGGTTCGGGGATTGGGGCCTAGAAAGGGGAAAATCGGTTTCCCGCAGTGACCAACCAGGTCCAGGCCATTGGAGGTTTGTTTGCTTTCAATGGAAATATTTTTAACATTTTTCTTTGTTCGGCTTTTAGTTTTCTGAAACAGATCGAACACAGGAACACTGTGGTAATGTTAGGTTCACGGACGAGAGTGTCTTCCTTAAACTATGTCACTTGAATGGTTCCGGGTCAGCTGGTACAGAACATCTCCCAACTTTATCCAAAGGTTTACTTCAAATCCAATCCTCGCTTCTACAGTTTTTTCTCTTTGCAAAAGTCTTGGTGACGGTCTCAGGGTCATACCAAAAAAGTTAGAAGCCATTTTTTCGCCCAAAACCATTTCTGATTAAATTAAAGGCTTCCCCGTCGGCAGCGAACAAGAACAATAGGCTTTGTTCGAAAGAGTTCCTGTTCCCCGAAAACGAAGCTCAATTAGAAATCGTGAGAATCGCTCATCGGCCCCGCTGTTTGAAGTGTGTCCTTACATGCGATGCTCACCGTTCTGACGGCCACCAAACTGACGAATGTTTCCCGCGGTGCCGTTGGGCTGCCCACATCCATCCCTCCGGTGGTCTTGCTAACACAATTCAAACAACAGCCACACACCCTGGCCTGCACCCGTGTTGTGGTCGGGACAAATCAGGTGGGAATCAAAAGTTGGTTAGACACGTGGCGCCGGGGATGGGTCCTGCTGACAGGACACGTTACACGCCCTGTTTGTCAGGGTTTTTTTTCCTGTGTTTTCCCGTTGGGCGTTTCCGATTGAATTCGGACGACCTCGTTGACCAGGCGGGGAAGGCACACTCACAAACATAAAAGACAACCCGCCGGTTTGGCCGGTCCCGGAAGTTACTCAGCGTGCCCGGTCCGGTTCCGGTGGGTGCGGATGTCGGTGCGCCGCTGTGTCGAGAACACAGGACGCCACACAGCGCTGCCTGCTGGGCCTGCTGCAATGAGGCCAATGAATTTTGGATGGACAACGGCTTTTTTTTCCTGCCACACGAACAATGAAACGTTTGTCATTTCCATGCATCGAACCCGCCGGCGGGCGACAACATAGAACACGGCGAGGTTGATTTGCGTTTTAGAAGGGCTGGTGAACTACTTTAATGCCCCGGAGGGCGGCCTACAATGGCGGAATTCAAATGCTCCAGCTTTACGGAACAGATTTTTGGGTGGAGGGGGGGAAACGCAGCATTAAAGGTGCGTGTTGTGTAATCGACATTATTTGTTCATAATTTCAAGAGAAATATGCAAATGAATTGCTACGACCCGAAGGCTAAGGCTGGTGGGTTCGCCGAATCCGAGCAGGATCTGCGCTTTACGCAACGGCAAAGACTCCTCCGGGAGAAGATAATACGACACCACGCCGGCGCCGTCGGGAAAGATGTAACGTTATTAAACTTTCTACGCACGTAACGTGCGCGCCGCCTCCGGCTGGCCCAGCCGGAACATATTCGTGACGCGGTTCGTGTCGCGCACGCCGTTTCGATTGCGTTCGATTTATTCCGATTCCGTGCCGTGGAGATAGGCATCTGGCGGCCGGGTGATCCGAGCTGTTTGACACTTGCCACGACAAGGCATAACGCCGCAAAGTGCATTTCGGCGGCACGGATTGGAAAGAGAAATCCAAGACGCAGGGCGTAAAAGTGAAACCAAATTCCCGCGCGGCCGAGAAGATGTCGCTGAAGATCGCGGTTTGAAGATCGAACGCCTTCTTCCCGTTGGAGTTGTCTTGTGTGAAACGCTCCACTCTGCCGGACCTGGGAGTCTCTGCAAGTTCCATTACGAGAAGGGGACTTCAAAACTTCCCTCCTAATGGAAGCCGCCGAGAGCCCTCTCGGTCCCATTGCCGGGAGTCGTGGGATGAATCGGCCAGCGGTGCCCAGCGGACCGTGACGCAACAGTGAAGAGCCAACACCTGAGTCCGGCGTTGGCGTTTTTTTTGTCACGGTCCCTATCCCGGGAGTTCCCGTTGGACACGTGTTCATTCACATCAAACTCGGAGTTCGGCCACGGTCCGTGAGGTTTTCGGGCGGGCCTGTTGTTTCGTTTTTCGGGGGTTTAAGTGCCCCCGCCCGTCACGTGGCCTCACTTCCGACTCATTATTCTTGTCAGCCAGCCAGCTGCCAGGGTCGCCCGGGAGACGCTCAACTCGACGCTATGATACGATGATATATTGGCAATTTATCTTCGCTTTATGCGTTCGGTACCGGGCCATAAACCTTGGGCTGCTGCACACGGACCACGGTCGGAACGAAGACCTGGCTGGCTGGAACGTGTGCTACCCTGTCTGGGTTCTGGGGACTTGTTGTGTGGTGAGGCCTAGGGAAATTTCTCGAGCTTCCCCCCGTAACGCTCGGGGTGCTGCCAATTTGGGCGATGAAAAATGGACGATTATAGGCACATGTCGGGTGGCGACGGCGAACCCGACCGTTTGCGTTCTGCATGCGTATGTCTTTATTCGAAGCAGCTGTGCTCCGTTTCGGTCCGCACCGTTGGGCGACAGGACCGTGGGGTCGGACGTGCAGACAAATTAAGCAGACAACATTTAAAAACAAATACGGGGCTGTGGTGGATGTCGTTTATAATTGGATTCGAAATATAGGATGCTGGATTTCGCTTCCACGCCTTTCGAATCTGGTGAATCATTGCACAGCGTTCATGGCGTTCCGTCTGATCGGCGCGGGATTGTGACATTTCTTGTACTGAGTTCCTTTACGACAATGTTTTCGTTCGCTACCCAAAAGATCATCACTTCCCTTCACTCCGGGCCGACTCCGGATCCGAAGTGTGGCCGAAGGAGCCGCACTTGGGAGATGATTTGCATCAATTATCGCCCCAAGGCCCCCCCCACCAACCGAGATCCTCATCGCTCACGGCCGTCAACATTGAACCACATTTCACTTTTGTGGGTCCGTCCTTCCGAATAAGTATCAGTTTTGTTCCCCAGCACCGTGAAATGAGGCTCCGTCTCGATCGAGAACCTCGGCCTGACGCTGATCACCCTCGGTAATTGTGCAACGCCAGCCAGCCCCCATTACGGGGGGGGGCCCTGCTCGGGCTGTAATTTCGATTTGACGGTCGAAAAAGTGGCCGCCATGGCGTCGTGGCCTTTTCCATTCGAAAGGTGCTTTCTTTCGGACCGCGGCTTCTGCGGCGTCTTCGGGTGGCCCCTGCGGTGGGAAAATGCAGGCCGTGCGGTGTATAATTGTCTCTGGGGGGGCCTGGAAAGGTGGGCGAACCGTGCAATGAGCCCGTGCAATGAGTGAAACGCACACACGCACACCTGGCCACGTGCGTGTGCGGTGTGAAAAGCCCGAACCGGCGGAGTTGTTGGCCGGCGCAGAGACTGGCCAGAAATTGGCAGCATCATGGACCACGGTTCGTCTTCACCGCCAGGGGGTGGACCACCGAGGGCAACCGCCCTTGGTCCCACACACCACCCTCCCCGGCCACGTATGACCCTGCGAACGAGAACTCCGGCGGTGGTTAGCGGTGTGGTTAGGCTATTAAGTACCGTAAAAGCCGCTAATAAATATGCCGCTCTAATGAAGACATAAGCACCGTCACCCTGGCTGGGGTGGGCTGGTGGGCCCCGTTTAATTACACAGTTCGGGGATGTGTGTAAGTTTGGGACCTCTGGGCGGTCGGTGGGATTGCACCGCTCCGTGAAAGGTGCAGCATCACGCTGCGACGATTGGTTTGCGAACGACCGGTGGGCAGTTAAGTTCTTGGCAGCGGCTGTTGACCCAGCGTACCAGGCTGTTCAATAAGTTTTGTGGTTCGATTGGAGAAACACAATTTTATGGTTTCAAATACATTTTATATTTCAGTATGGTCTCCCTGAACATCCAACCAAATTCCAATTTATAAATTCCTTCCTTGAAGTTACAAACTGGAAGTGCTTCCAAATATGCTTCCAGAGCTGTTGTGACCTCATCGTTTGATGAAAAACGATTTCCACACATGCTTTTTTTTGGTCTGGAAACAGACGGAAGTCGCTAAGGGCCAAATCTAGTGAATGCGGTGGACGTTCCAACAATTCGAACTTTAAATCGTTGATTTTTGCAATTGTCCAAGTGCTCTTATGACAGGTCTTTTTTCTCGATTTTTTTTCCTTCAGCTGGTCTAAAACGGTACAATAATATTCAGAAATTATTGCTTTACACGTTTGCAAGTAATTCATAAACAAAATTCCTTTCGTATCCCAAAAAAACTAATGTTAACTCCTTCTTGGGTGATTTCGGGATTTTGTTTCCGAATCGAATAACCAGCTTCGCACCACGCTTTTTGTACGACCACGTTTAAATTCAGAAACCCATCTTTTTACTGTATTAATTGATGGCGAAGAGTCCCTATACATTTTCAACAATCGTTCATAAATTTCCTTTGTTTTTGATTTGATTGATTTTTTCCACTGTAAAAAATCCTATGACCCGTAAAAAAAGAATGAAGTGCCAGAAGCAGATAAGAACCACAGCACTTATCGAACACCCCAATACATGTGACCATCATCCACCATGACGAGTTGGGCGAGTCGACGCGAGTCCCCCGCACGCAAGTACCGCAACGATCTGCGCAACGGCACTTCTGGCACGGCTGAGGCGACTTGCTGACGTGGCAAGTTTTCAATGCCAACCAGCCAACCGCTGGCCCAGATGGTGTGACGGGTTTCAGTTCACAAAATTTGGGGTTCCGAACGGCCGACCCAACCGGTCTATCATTAGTTTCTGCGGGGTTGATCACCGCAGGTCCGTGATACTTCGCCAGGGACTCTTGGCAGAATTGAGCTACTGGAGGTGTGGATTAATGGAACCATTTGACTCTCCAGATGCAGCTTGCAGTTTGCGTATTACGACGTTGCCTTTTGGGTGAGGTTATGGTGCACGCAATACCCGCAAAAACTCAGTCGGTGAAAGTAGTTGACGGGTGGGTTTGGTTTCTCCAGCCCGTAGCAGCCAAGATCACACCGAAAGTGGCGCACCTTCCATGACGCCATTTTTGCCTTTTCTGAGGTGCTCCTCCGATTCGCGAGCTATCTAATGGAAGGTTACGGTGTTAACGACGTCCAAGTGTAATGCGCCTTAGGAAAGGTGTAACCGAGACAGACAATGGTTCCCAACTCCCGCCGAATTGGACCAGCGACAACCTGCTGGGCCTCACTTTCGCTGTGCACAGGGTGGACCAGTCCTGGACCTGGTGACGTCGATGGTGCGATTTATTAGCGAAATTCGTGCCAATTAGCAGAGGCCCTGTGTCGCACTCAAAAGGCGTGTTGGCGTTCGGTGCAAGTGACAGTCACCACCGCCCACAGGAGCAGGTTTACGTCCACTTCGATCCCCATTCAAGGACCACGGCAGACAACGGCGCCGATGGCTGTCAAGGAAAGGCGACCAAGAGCGAAAAAGCAAATCAATAAACCCAAATCAAGTCTCGCACGAAATGGCAAACGTATTTCAAAGACGAACTGACACACCTGGCGCACACGGCCGAACTGCCGTTGGAATTCAGTGCGACTGGAGGGAGGAGGCGCGACTTATGCTGCAACACCGCCCCGACCGACCCCGTGGTCCGACGAGCGTCTGTCAAAAATTCCATTTTAGAAAGGAAATTACTCTCGTTACCAGCAAACTAGATCTCTCGGCCGGCCGTTCCCTTGGTGACTAGTTGTTTGGGGTGGACCAGAGCCAAAGCCTGCTCAGCAGCCCCCGCGGTACACGACTCGGGCCCCTCACCGGTACTTTCAAGATATTGCCCGCCGGTGGACGTGCGTTGCGCCGGAGATGAAGAACAAATCATCATCCGAACCGAGCCAAACACGGGACCGAGCGGACCGTTAATTTTCGAGGTTAATAGCGTGTAAAACAAATTAACTCTTCCAAATTCCTCTCGGTTGCCATCACAGCGCGCTCCGATTTCCTGTTCGCGGATCGGACTCGGACGCAAAATTGTCGTCGAAACGGGAGGCGGAACGACGGAACGCGTTCAGTCATAATAATAACGGGTGCCCCATTAACGCACCCGGCGCCGCGCCGGTTCATTAATCATTGATTTTTTCACATTATCCTATTTCGTCACCTTGCCGGGTCGTCAAGGCCTTCGACGGAAGTCACCGGCAACCGTAGCAGGCACCTTAAATGGTGGCCACCACACCCGGGGCTGGCGATGTGTTTGTTTGTGTCTTGCCAGCCTTGCAGCAATTGAATGTCATCGACTCGACGGACTTGAAGGCGTGTTCCTGGCTGGCGTTCCCTGCGTCAGCGGGAACCACTGTCGCGCTCCGTTCGCGGCTATTGCCGATTGGTTCAAAAATTTATCTACCGTGACTCACGGCGAGGCCCCGAAGGCAGGTCCGTTTGGTTGAGACTGAGGTTCGGGTTGCTGTCCTCGGCACCCAGCTTTGACGCCCAAACGGGCCATTTTGCTGACTGGGGCTTTCGGTTTCCGGGTCGGCCGCGAAATAGAGCTGCCCCGGGGGGAACTTCCGCGTCATTGACTCGTTTCCGACCGTCGGCTTCCACGCTGCAGACTCAGGAATCTCAAGAAGAAGCTGAAGAAGCAGAACACTAGGTCGACGCTGCATTAGACGCAACGTTTTAGAAGCACTTTTCGAGGGTTTCCTCAGCCAGAAATCGCAATAGGAGTTCGCAAGACAGGCGAATGTTATTTTTACATCGAAACCCACGGAAGCGACGGAGGAAGTTCGGGCTCCGATGGGAAGATCCACTGGCAGCAGTTAACTGTTCCTAACGACCGTAATGTGCACTCATCTACGATCTGCGACGCCACCCTCGCGGGTACTGTGGCCCGGTCGGCCGGAATTTACGAGCGCGAAGATTAAAAAATGGATTCCGGCTCCGGCTTTTTGGTGGAGGCGCTCCAAATCCCCGCGGCGCAATATATTAGTTGCGTGCCGAGCGAGCGCCATATGCTTCCGAACGGCAACACCGGAACGATGGTTCCAAATCGCGGTTTGAATTAGCGTTTGGTTGAACGCCGTCGCAGATAACGTCATTTAGTTTAGTAGATCATCGTTGCCGGGAGGAGCGCCGTTGGAACCCAGGAACATGCGTTTAATTGTGTTACGATTTAACAGTTGGCGCGGTGGCTTGCGAGCGAGACGCCAAGACATAGGCCCGTGAGCCCAGATCGTCCAGATAAGATCCGAAGAACAGTTTTGTCTATTAACATCCCGGCCGGGACAATGGAGTCTTGAAATGTTTCCTCTAGTTTTTTTGGGCCGTCCCGGCCACGCCTGTGAACTGGCCGCTCGTCCATCCACCAGTTCATTAGATGAGAGTCCATCGCTTACGCCGGGGTTCCGTCATGCTTCAGAATCCGCTAATCCGATGAATAATTTAAGACATTCCTCGTTCTCACTGGACCGTGCACTCGAGACACACTACGGCGGGCCCGCGCCGGCGGCTTCATCCTGTTGCGTATCGCGTCCGGTGCGTTAGCTTTATCGTGGGAGTGTCGGTGGACTCCCCGGCCCGGGAACCCCGGGACCGTTGTCGATGCAGCGAGATACCGTTCTTGCGGGATGAGTTTGTAACATAATTTCTCCTAATCTCTGACCATTATCACCATCGTCGAGGGAAATTTCTGATCCCATTTGTGTCGGGGGCTGGTGGGGTGCTGTTGATGGTTCTAGTAAATCGAAAAGCAGCTACACGTGGGACCGGACTCCGGGAGCGCTGGTGATGACCAGACCGAGGCGTGTGCTTCTGCGCTATGTGAGAAGGTTCCCGGTCCGGACCGGAGAGGTTGATATTGTGTTCGGACTCTGGGCTCCCTATTATCAGGTGGCGAACAAGTGCAACCCAACGGCAGGATAATAATGTAACATGATTAAATGCACCAGCTTCAGGTTCGTCCGGGCCAGTGGCCAGGTACCGAGCTTTCATCCATCAATCAAACAAGCACTCCCAGAGCCAGACTGGGCGGCCGTTGTCAACGAGCTCCTGACATGTGGAGTCTAGTTTTACACACGTTCGCTGAGGGATTCCTGCGCATTCGACACGATGAACTGATTCGCGAACTGTGGGCTTAACTCATACGGTCCGAGAGTCCCATAGAATTGCGGTCTTTAGCTCGTAACTTCGAGCATGGATTGATGAACCTCGCCAACCGGTGAAGTCGACGTAAATTAATTGCGTAAATCAGCGTGCTATTTGAGTGAACCCGTTGAGTTAACAGTACTGCTCGGTTAATATGCTCGTTATTTTGTTATTTAAATTTGGCATTATTTTCGGGCCCCTTTCCAAAATAATTGAATGCCATTCTCGCTCATGCTGACCCTGGCGTCCCGGGGTGCATGAATTAGGTGGCTACATTGCAGCCAATCGAAACGAAACGCTTTCCGAAACCCAAACCGAGGCCCCAAAATTTCGCCAACAGTCTAATGTTACCACCAGCCTCTTCTAAACAGCATCCAGGGGTGGGTGGCACATACATATTTTATCGACCCACACTCGACCCGAATGGTGGTCGATGTTTTGTGGAGTCTGCAAACCCGATCACGCTCTAGCGGGCTCCCCGGAAGAAGAGGGCGAGTGCGTGGCTTGGTTGAAGTACCATTTCCGGTTCACCCATTTCCATACGAAACACATCAAAAGCCTCGAGGCAAATCGGACCCCCACGTCCGATTGATTTCTCGATGATGATGATCCTCAACAAGTGGCAGTTCGCGCGCGGTTTCAGTTTCGGCGGTTTTCAGCGGGACTCGCTTAGTCGGAAAAGTCGTGCCTCTGTCTCTCTCTCTCTCTCTCGTGCTGACCAAAAATTCCCTTTTCGAGTGGCTCGAAATTGGAAACCACCCCTTCATGGGTTGCGTGTGGGAGAATCTCGGTTCGGTGCTGCATCGCGACATAAATAGAACTGAACAGCAGGGGGCTGGAAGCAAAATGCTGCGTTGGTGTCGCCGCCCTCCCACCGGAGCCCAGTACAATGACACACCGCCGCGTGGCGTAATGTTGCGATCGACGGCCACACTCCATATGCCGACGGTTTGCGTGCGATAGGCTCCGATCGCCTGTCATTCGCTTCGCCTGTTTGTTTGTTTGTTGCTTGTCTATTTGTTTGCGTGTTTGTTTGTCTCTCCGTTGTTCGTCGTCGGCCTGTTTGCTTCTCTCGTTTTGTAGTTCCCGCCTGGCCCGACTAATGCGCGCACCTTCGCATCATCGTGAGCATTGCCGTGGTTGCAATCGCAGTAAGTCGCACTGTTTGCACTGCGCCACCGTTCCGATGCACGTTTCGGAAGGGAAGCCGAGGCAGAGCAAATGTAAGCAGAACAGAACGGAGAGTCGGAGTAAACACTGAAAATTGGCTTGGTGAAGGGATTCCCAGCTCTCTCGTCAAGTACTGGGTTGTTCAAAAAGTTTTGCGCTTCAATAAGAGAATCTGGAGGGCTGCAATCTGCAATCTGGATACGCTTCCACGGCTGTTATAACCTCACCATTTGATGAAAAATGCTTTCCACGCATGCATTTTTTAAAACTTGGAAACAGATGGAAGTCGTTAACGGTCAAATCAGCAGAATACGGCGGATAACAATTTTTGAAACGAATTTTTTCCTTCGGCTGGTCTAAAACAGTACACTAATATTCAGAATTAATTGCTTTACCAGTATGCAAGTAATCCACAAACAGAATTTCTTTCGCATCCCAGAAAACTGATGCTAACACCTTGTTGGGCGATTTCGGGATACGAACTTGTTTTGGAGCCGAAGAACCAGGTCTATGCCATTCTTTAGCGTTTTTTTTTATTCACGGTCATGGTGACATTCATAACTTTCTGAAACCCAATACTTCATTCGAAACATTACTTACAATGCCCATTGAGATGTCTAGGGCTTTTACTAAATCTCTTCCAGCCACTCGACAATTTTCCAATACGATTTTTTGCTACGATTTCATGTGTTGTTCTTTGAACGTCCTTGACGTGGATCGTCTTCAAGCCTTGCACGACCACGTCTCAATTCAGTAACCTATCTTTTTACTGTATTAATTGAAAGCAGAGAGTCCTTATATACTTTATAACTATCGTTCATAAATTTCCTTTGCTTCTAAACCATCAAAAACTAGGGCTAGCAGCACTTCCGTCTCTTATTAAACCGCAAAACTTATTGAACATCCTGGTGCAGTGCAGCCACCACAGCAGGAAAAAAAGCATTCCTTCGGCGATAGCTCACCACACCACCATTGGTTTCAATCAGCCAGTGTGTTACTTCTTAATGGTGCCGCTGCATTTCGGAATGCATCGAGCAGGGCAGGGCAGTGTGGCAGTTTAATCGAAAGTTCGGATTTTCGCACCCACCACACGGCGGTGACGACTCATCACCCCATTGACGGAGTGCCATTGTTGCCGCCTGGATGTTGAAAGTTGAGGGGTGGAGCAAAACCAACTGAAGGTGCCAGGGTGCCAGGGAGCCAGGGAGCGACGAACGGCACCTGAACGTTGGGCCGCAGCATACTCGCGGAGCGATTGCCCCGCCACCGGAGCATGATGATGATGATGATGGTGCATTTGCTCTGCTGCCGCTACTGCACCTTGACGATGACACGGCACACACTTGTTGTATGCTGCTCCACGAGGGAGCGAGAAAGGAAGAAGACATGTCAGAAGGAAAGAGAGAGAGAGGGAGGGAAAGAATGAGAAGCAAAGGAGTCGACGGACCGGCTGGTGGAAAAGTTGGTAAACAAAGTGAGCTCCGAAAGCGAAGCCGGGTTTGACTCTTTTAATGGCGTGCCCGAGATGCTCTTTGGCTGGCTGGCTGGTGATTGGCATCGTGGCTGGCAGAGTGTCAAGTGGTGTTTTGAAAGCATTTTTGTGTAACAAATAAATATCCCCAACACACACACACCGACACCGAGACACGTGACACTCGATCGCGATTGCGCTCGGAGCGCGCGCGCAGCATGCTGATGGGCGATGGGCGACCGCAGCACTGCAACATTACACATCGATCGATGCTGGTGCATTCGATTTGGAGACAAACTTATCTACCACTGGGTGCAGGGGGGGTCGAAGCAGGTGCTGCGGTGGGTGATGAAAAATTATGAAGTCCGCCCGAACCGGGCGGTGGTAGTGCTGACGAAGCATATGCCGGCTGGGTTCCTTTCCGACAGATTCGATCGGATGTGATTAGAAGTTCGGCGGGTTCGGTCAACAACGCCACGACGGAGCCAACGGGGCTAATGTTGCACATGACGCAGAGCAACACAAGTTTGCTCGAAAGCCATTACCATGTCGTGATGAAGCAGCGAACTGAAAGTGGTCTCGTGGGGCTTAATGCTGTTGACTGCTGCTCTGGCCCGTATTTCGCCTTGGCAGACACAGATGTTTTAAAGGCGGTCTTAATATTGGTCGATCTACTTATGCTTCGATTGCTTAGATCGGCACCAGTTCAAAACCCGTCCTGACAACGAGCCGATAGCAATCCGCTTTCGCTCTCACTGTCCGATAGTTTCTTATCCTGCGATGGTGCAATGTCCACCCAAACGTTACACCGTGCCGTGCGGTGACCCACCGTGTTTCCGGCCGTGTGGTTTTCACACTTGTCTCCTAGCTACCCGGGTTTCGAGCCATCGCCGGCCGAACGGAAGCTGCCGGTCGGAAGGTTCAGGATCCTTTCAGGAATGGTGCTATGTTTTTTTTCGGGTGGTGCCCAAGGGAGCGGCCAACCACGTGTGGCGGTGGGCGAAAGTTGGTCGTTGGTGCCTGCCGCCAACCCGCCAGGTTACAGGTTTTGGTTACGGGTTCGAGTTTTTGTCTTCCTTCGACTAGACACCCCGGTCCCGGAGCACCTGGGGCGCGCTGGGGCGAATAGAAGAACCGGTTTACGGTGCCGCCGTGGTGTTGCTGTTTTATGTTTTTGGATTGTTTTCTACCTCGGCGTATTGCAAATGGCCGCACACGCCAACCACATGTGTGTATTTGGGTTTGGTGTTCGGTCGCTCCGAAGGATTGTGTTTTTGTGTGTAACTGACTCTCTCGGCTCGGGCGAGTTGCATCGGGGCAGTGGTGAGCCCCTTAAGATGCCGGCCCAGTTGTAAAGGCACCATAAAGTAGCTAGCGGCCACAGCGGTGACCTCGGGTTTCTAATACGTCTCCGTGGCGTTCGATGTCCGGGCCTTACTGGATGCGGAACTGGATGCTGAGCACCTGCAGCAAGAGCCCCAACGTTTGCCAAGTGCCTCGAGCTTTCGCTTTTACTTGTTCACCTTCGCCAACAAGTACAGCCACTTGACAGGGGCTCGAATGGGCTTCCGGTGCTTCGAATGCTCTAAGTAGGATGTAATCTAATTAATTTTAATTGGCACTAATATTTTCCACCGAGCCGGTTTTGTTTCCCGGTAAAGCCCCGCATTCAGCATCCCTATTTTCCATATGCCTCGAGGGCGCACAGAGAACGGAACCGGTGCGGCCAACAAATCAGATCCGATCTGTAGGCGGGCGAAATGCGCCATGGTTTGTTACAGTTTCCCCGAAGCTTAAAGTTCTGCTCCCCGTCCGGTGCTGGTCCGGCCCAGCCGAATTCACCGGTGCCAGGTACAACTCTCGGGCGGAAAATCCGCTCGGTGGCGGAGAAAATTCCACCGGAACGGGCACCGGAAGAAAGTGAAATAATTTTATTAGCAAATTTATGATAATTACCAAACGGCGCGCCCGGTCCCCGGAACGCGCCGGCGAGGATCGCTCGGCGAGTTTTTCATTTCATCTGCTATTATTTCCCTTCTCGCTCGCTGGTGGCTGGCGTGGTGTTTTTGCAGCCGATATGTTGGCTGGCCCGGTTAGTGTTCATATTTTCGTTTCGTTTGTTGTTTTTCTCCTTTCCAACCGAAACGCGTGCTTCGTTTCTCTCTGTCGCTCCTTCGACGACGAGTTTGCGGAAATTGGTGCTAATCCATGGGCCTGGGCTTCTCCTTGCACGGCGGCGGACACTTGCCATTCGAACGGCCGACGGAAACGGAGAGTTCGTGGCACTTTATGCAAATCATAAGAAGCGCACCACGAGTGCGCACATACGGCCGCGTTGAAGTGGAGGGCGTCTCGAGTGGTGGGCACGTTGTTTTTCTCGGCCGCAACCGAGAAGAGACCGGCCCGGGGATGTTCTAATGTTTCTACGCAAAACACTCCAGGTTTGGGGGCCCCAACATGCCTCGGTTGGGCCAACCCGGGACTTGGTTAGAGTTCGGTGAACTGATAGCCTTGCATCGAACTGTGTGGTGTGTGCTTCTTGAGGTACGGTAAATATTTTGCCCGAAAGTATGGCCCGCGACAGCAAAGATAAACATTTTTATTAGAATTATGTAGCGGCGTGGGTATCGGGCGCTGTAAATCCCGTGGCCCGTGGTTATTGTTACGTTGCGTATTTTTTTATTTATCTTACTTTAACGATTATGTTGCCCGTAGCTTATCTCACGCTCCAGTTTTTTTGATACTCATTGCAATCCCCACGGAAAAGTCGCGTCCGTTGAGAAGCTCGGTGCGTGAGTATCGCCCACGGGCTACACGACGGAGCAACAAGCACCCGGCACCCGGACAAAAAAGAACTGAATCATTATGTTTATTTTATGCTGCCTTTTTCGTATCTGTAACTGTCTAGCCCGTTACCGACTCCAACGAGCCGACGTTTGAGAAAACATGGCCCGATATTCGTTAAACGGGCGGACGGGATCCTTTGACGCATCACCCAACATCGCCCCGGATCGTGCCCGGTTTCTAGCTGGTGTCGGACACGTTGCTCAATGGCCCCGCAGTGCTCGTCCGGGGGCGCAATGTTGAGCCACACACCACGTTCGCAGTCATTCACCGGAGACAAAAGCCGATTAAGGCGTTGATTTGGACCCCGTGGAACAGCGTGGAATTGGGAGCACGGCACCTTCTGGCTCTGGAAGCTGGAAAAATATGACAAATCGAGCATTTGTAAAACTTTTCAACGCTCGGTCCGATTTTATCCACCCGGCGTCCCGGCCCTAGCTTAACCGTAACGATCTGCGTGACCCTAATTGGAGCCGAGCAGAGCCCCGTGTGTCTTACCTTACCGAGTGGCGGCAAATTGGAAGTCAGTTATTCCGTTAATTTCTTTCCGGCTGAAGAGGGCACCGGACATTAGCCGCGTTTTGCTCGCGTTTGACCGCGTTTGTCATCCGTGACCCGACCGGGAACGGGTCGGGCAGCATCGCGCCGCATTCACCGGATCCGGTCTCTCGGGGGGATCAGGGAAGAAAAGAAATATGATGAGGCCCGAGGGCCACCAAGTAACAGCCGACCCAAATGCTGTTGGGGTCTGCTGGAACTCCTTCGGGCCAAAAACAAAATGAGGTCAGAAGGTAGAACTCGCGGGCGGTAAACCACGGCATTTCGTGCTGGAACACGACCGACGGTGGAGATAATGAGCGTGTAGGCAGAATAATTGCCAACTAATTTCGAAGGGTTTTATTCGACTTTTGGCTGCAGGGTGCGCAGGGTTTTGCGGTTTTCTTTTTTCCATCATCGATTATGCTTCCTTTCCCAATCGTAAGAGCGTTAGTTTTTGGGCACAAGGAACTCAAACTTAAATTAGTGGTTTTATTGTGAGTTGTTAACACGCACGCACGTTGAAATGGGATGACCCTGGCGATGGGGTGCGAGAAATGGCGGGGTGATTAGACGGAACGGGCCAGACGGTACCGACGGTTGGAATTCGACGTTAATGTTTATGTTGCGGCTCGCAGCTCGTTGTAGTTTTAATGCTTGGATGTTTGTTACCTTTTTGCGATGTAGTGCTTTTTGTAGCGTCTGCAAAAGTTTTCACAGTTTTAATCGTTTAGGCATTTAAGTCGAAGTAATTACCGTTTGATGCCTACACATTAACCCGATACCGCGATTGGACAATAACGTTTCCAAATCAGTGCAAAGCTTAAGGCAATATTTTTTTTGTCGGTAGCGATCTATATTTAAAGTTTCGCCTGGTTTTAGTAGCTTATTGTACACCATATCATTCTAGTCCCACCAATCTAAAATTATCGGCTTTCTACCAAAACGGTTTGACTTTGCAGTGGATCGGTCGGCTTCACCAGGTGAAACCCATAATTTTTGGGGCTTAAGGATCTAACAAATTTTTCATTGCCAGTGATAATCCGATTGAAAATCGGCCATCTTTGGGGTCGTTTAGCATTAAAAAAATATGTTTTGATAGCTTTTTTGGATATCAATCAATTTCGACACCTTTTTCTAATCAAACTCGACATTTTAAAAAAAGCTCACCAATCAGGATACTTCATTTTTGTAGAGTGACTCTATCATTTGTCTGAACTCTGCTAGCCATCATCTTAAACTTCAAGCCAATTGTTTTAACTTAAACTCTTGAAGGTAACCGTAAATACTGTACCATCGAAGGCGTTCATTACCGTGCAATAGAGCGTCGCGCGATGTGCCACTGCTGATTCTGTTCACCAATTCCGTCCACTGCCCATGTTCCGGTCCGAGTTTCACCTTCGATCCATTTTCCAATCAGCACCATTTTCCTGACGCCACTCTAAAACGTATTAACGCCTCGTTTTCTCTCCGTTTCTCTCGTTGCAGGTGAGGTGCATGTGTGGGCATTGGAAACCGATTTCCTCAACCCAAACCAGATCAGCCTCAGCCATCTTTCCGATTCGCTGCCCCGAATCAATCTGCGGCCTATCGTGAGCCGGCGATGCGAACGACGTGCATCGTTGCATCGGTCGCCGGTCGAGCTAGCCTTGGGAGAGCCCCGGGTGTGTTTCGTTAATCGCTCCTCGTTGAGGAAATGCCCGCTTGCGACAGGTCCATCGGACCGGTCGTCTTGTTGCAGGTCGGTCGTGAGGTCAGGGAATCGAACGGTGATCGTCGGATGCGCTCGACTGGCAGTAGCAAGCAGCGGGCAGAAAAAAGCGAGCCGAGCTGTCGAAACCGAGTGGTCCGAGTGGTCAAAAAGTCACACCGCCGCGATTGCAACGCGATTTTCCACCCGGTTGTTGAGTTGCGAAAGTTGCGCCTCTTCGGTGGCTGGGTCCGGTCGTGGAATCGTGTTGAATTTAGTTAGCCGATTTCGATTTGTTTTCATTTACTCGTGCCCCCGGATGGGTCCACTGGATTGATGTCCAGCACTCCGTCGCTCTCTGTCTGTTGAATTAATCAGTAATCGCAAGTACCGTAAGCCGTTTGCACGGAGATCGTGCCCAGATCGTTTGGATGATTTTCGATTACCTTGACTCAAGTGAAATCGACGAGTCACTTGAACCGCCCCCGGGCTGAGTGGCCAGTGGGTTGTGCCGGGAAAATGTACAAGAAAAGTTCGCAGCCACCGCGGGGCAGCTTAGTGACGTAACGCGTCGCGACGATGGTGCTTAGAAGCCGACCAGACTAGACGTTGGAAAACTTTGCCCCGATTGACTTTTGATGAGAGTTTTCTTTTTAACATGTATTTGGAGGCCACCATGACACCGTCAGGGAAATGTTGAAACTCCCGGGAGATGGACGAAACAAAAACATGTTTTTATTCATTGGTTTGACCCACAATTTTGTAGACGTTCGCCGGAATAATTGTGAGAAAATATGCTCCAAAACTGGCACAACTACTCTCGAGGGCTGTTTCAGTTACTTTTCGGCCCTCAGCCGACGCCTCCGGGCGGTGAGTTGATGTGCTCAAACAGTGTTCGATTTAAATGTGCATCGAATCGCAGCCGCCGCCGCCGGGTTCGATACGGCCGTAAAATAATAATCAAAGAGTGACCAAAATACACGGCCGACCGCCGCTGCGTTTTCCATCATAAATTTATACGCTCGCATCCGGAAACCGGAAAAGCGGTCACTTCCACGGTCACTTTCTCGTTCCGGTGATGGTGAGTTCGGTGAAAAAGAAAAATCAGGCCAATCATATAGGTGGTTTTCTCCGGTGCCATTTCGGTTTTCCAACCGCGCATCGGCCCAGCATCGGGCAGGTGGAAGTGAAAACAACACTCCCCGGCCCCCGGCTCCGGTCCCACCCAGTGCGGTGCGTGAGTAGGAAAAATGGAAAAGAAAATATTTAGTGGAAAACACACCACGCTACCAGACGCTGCAGGTTGACTACAGTTTTGGGCGAGAAAATCGCTGTTCGCCAGTAGCCAAGTGCCGGCGAGAAAGGAAAACAGGTAAATAAATAATGCTTCTCGCTCGCGCCGGGGAGAAAAAACAATGAAAAAGGATGAAAATCATCGGTGACGGTAACAATAACACAACACGCACGCAGACACACCGATCGGCTCCGATGAGTTCGATGGGGCGATGCGCGGAGTAGCCGGCCCGTGGGAGTGAAAGTTTTTTTTCCACCCACTTCGGCCCACAATTTTCCGACACACCTTAATCGATGCACCTGACCGATCGCGCGCCCGCTGCAATCGACGCGGGGAATCCGCCCCGATGCGGATCATCGCGTGGCGTGGAGTGGAAAGTTTTCTACCATTTCCCCGGCGGCGTGGGCTTTATGGAAGAGAAAAACGTTTTCGAATTCGAGATGCGTCGGTAAACCGAAAGAAACTCACCAGGTTAATGATTAATGTGGAACAGCTAATTACGCCCCGCCCGCCCGAGAGGAGGGAAAAATGGTTGGTTCGGGAAAGTGGACCTTTTTCGCGGCTTTCCCGTGCGCATCCGAACGCGTGGCCCAATGATTAATCGGTGCGGAAGCGGGATTTATCATCCGTCCGGAAGGGCGGCTTTTAAAGCTTCGTGGGTTTCGGTTCAAGCAGCAGCGATGTTCCGTGGTTTATCTCAGATGAGGACAACAATTGTGACAAGCTTGCCTAGATAATGGTGATAGAGATTCGGAAACGATCTACAAAACGAGCTCTTCGATTCCGATAGGGACAATCCTTTTACAACGCTCTGCTATAACAAGGAGCCGGGACCAACCGAACCAGAACGACGACCGAGGCTCGGCTCGGAACGAAACGACTTTGTTTTGGTGCGAGTTTTATTCATCGAAGGTGGCTGGCTTTGATGGCTCCATTTCTTCCATCGACAGCACCGTCTTCGGCGGGTGGTTTAAGCATTCCGCTGTCGTATCTACACCACGGCAATCGGAGCGCCCAGAAAACCCAGTGCATTTCCCCAGTGTAAGTTGGTGAATTGCGAGATAAAACAGCACATTCACCCGGTTCCGGAGGACCTCCCGGAGTCAGCATGGTGTCGGTGTGGAACGTCTTCCTTGCGAGCGTTCCGTCCGAGTTGTGTTGTGTGCAAAGTTTGCATTTTATCGGAGTCAGAAAAAAAAGGAACGGAGTAAAAAGCCACCCCGCTACGCTACGTGCTTCGTGGTGAAACAATTTTCACTGCGCTTTTCCTCTCTCCGCTGCTCTAATAGTCAAAGTTTCCGTTGGCCTGCAGCCAGCAAGCTCGCTTGCCGAAAGGATGGCTTGGCCCCGGGAAGGATTAGTCGGTGGTGCTGGAGTTTTCTTTTCGCTCGCTACTGCCACTCTGGGGTTGGTTTTTCATTCACATTGCGCGCGAGCTGCTTTTATTTGACTGTCGAGCAGCCCCGAAATTAGCACCCATTAGCCGCGTAACGGGCGATCGTTCCAAGATATGAGCTCTGCTCGCTTCGTACCGAACTCCGGCTGCGTGTAACGGGCCCGACCTTTAAAGTTATGCTTCATTATATTTGCGTAGCGTCACGTTTGCGGATTTCAGCGAGGATTTACAAGTCCAATGATAGCCGTTTTTTTATGAGCGTCAGCCTTTATGAAGCGGAAGACAACGGTGAAACAGTTAATGAGAAAAGCCAGAAAGTTCCCGAAGCACTTTGATGGGCACCTAGAGGGTTTGGACTCCGTACTTTTTGTTGTGCGCATAAATTTCCGACTATTTGACAGCGGAGGAGTACTTGATCGACTTTTCGTCAACTGGGCCTTCATCGCCTCCTATGTAGACGGTAAAATATTCTGTCACTCACTGACAGCAAATTATGCAACACTGCGGGGAGCGAAAGAGAAAGTTTACGGTATCGGTTTCGGTTTTGCATTTCAGGCCCAACGGCAGACTCTCCGGGATCACCTGTCGTCGGGGCATTCCTGTTTTGTGTCGGCCGGTTGGCATATGCAAGAAATCGAGAGTGCAACCGGCAAGAGAGAGGATCTCGGAAGCTCGCTCGGATGAAAAATCCCGAGGCCCGAAATCCGGTGGCCTTCGAACCGGTTCTCCGTCTTACGGAACGGAATCCACCGAGGAACTCTTTCACTTTCTGATGCCACATCCATTGCGTAACCTGCGTTGATCGTCGGTGGAGGCGGTGGACCATCACCATCTTCGGGCTTTGTGGCTGGTTTTGTTTTGAGGTCCTTCTGCGAAATGGAGTCGACCGCACGTCGGTGTGATAAATTTGATATCCCACCCGGTGGCCGTGTTCTTTCTGGGCGACTGGTCGCGCAAGGATCGATCGCTTTTCGGTTCGCCACGGTGAAAGTGCTGACGCAGAAAGTGCAGAACCGCCGCCGAAGGACTTTTGGGGGGGTTGGCACATAATGGCGCACTCTCGTCGACTGCAACGTTCTTCAGAAAGGAAACATTCCCGGCAGGGTTACAACTTGTCGAGCGTTTTTTTGCGTGTTGTGGGCATTTTGCTTTGACCCTCTTTCTAATGACAATAACTGCCTCTAATGTTACAATCATTTGCATGTTGTTGCAGCGACCTCGCTGGCGGCTTGAGTAATGGGGTTGGGCGGGAAATGTCCTTTTTCCCGGTTACGCTTTGAGACGACGACCGCAAACGCATCGAACGACCGCCGCTCCTGGATGTTCGTGGAAGTAGCAAAGGGATTGAATTCGATCCCTTGTAGTCGCAAGGACCCGTGCCGCTCGTGTCCGGTATCAGTTGGGGACACTCTATCGTTCGGGCGCTCTAGACCGTTCCTTCTTTGAGCTAGACAACGGCTGTCCCGAAAAAAAAAACCCGAAGGATAATGGAGGCCGGGTTATGCAGGCCTTTTTGGCCATGGTCCGGTGCTTCGGTGCGGCATCGTTGACGTTTCTGATGCTTGACACTCCGGATGCTACGGGCCGATAGTAATGGGTTTGACCATCTTTTTATGAACACTTTACTGACCTTTCCCTCGGGTCCGGGGAGGTTTTCGGGTTTTTGCCCCGACAGCGTGGGCCGACCCAACACGCCGACACGGGTTGGAAAATTTGAATCACAGCTACCCACGGCAAGCTTTTCCGATTTTTATTCCTTCTCTTCCTCACACACAGTTGGGAGACCATTTGGCAGATTTTCACAGCATTCGTCCCACGCGTGCCACCCGTGCGATGGAAAACAACTCGAGACGGCGAGCTTTTAGGCAGATTCGATTCCCTGTCGCTCTCCTCGGGGCTCTGCTTTTTGCCCTTCGAAAGACTAGTTTCACTTCCCCCGAGCTCACCCCGGGGGTGACCCTGGGTGGTTTGAATTCCTTTCTTTCTCTGCCTCTCTCTGTCTGTGTGGCAACATTTTTGGTGTTTAAATCTATACACTCGGGATGGCTTTTCGTGTGGCGGCGGCATTAGACGCTGGCCAGGAAAAAGTTTCCGACCGTGCTTGGCACGCTTTTCTTTCGCCCACAGTTTTGGGGTTCCCTCCATCACACGTATGGGTGTGTGTGAAGGCATCCAGTTTTCATTTTGAAAATATTTCCACTTCCACGACCTCATTCGCGCCCGGTAAATGAAAGGAAAAATCCGCTTACGAGCTCTCCGGCTCCCGGCTCCCGACTCCGGCTGGTCAGAAGCTTCGGGAAGATGGGGTGCGAAAAACTTGTGCCACATCAAAGCCGACCATTTTTCTCGGCCAGGAAAAAGCGGCTTGGCCTTGGGCCGGCCTAGCACCTGTTTGGGGATTTTCTTTTCCTTTCACGGCACAAGAAAGCGGAAGCTGATATTTGAAATGAAAATTATTTAAATACACCGTCATCGCGACATGCGGAAACACAGAGCACACCGACACCACGGGAAAAAAAAAACGGCAGGAACTCGGGAAAAGTTACACCAGTAACAACAACGGCACTTCCGGGGAGTCCATCGTTCGTTCGGAGAAGTGCGCAAAAAATTTAATTCAATCACGGTCCACGTCCCGGGCTTCATTGTCGTCGTCGCAGTCCAGCGGGCGTACGGAAAACTTCTCCCATTGCGCGTGTTTGGGGAAGGACGAAGGAAGGACAGGACAGGATTGCTGTTGTCGCACTGGGACGCAAGAAAGCAGGGATCATAAAACCGGGCGGGCACTAAAACCATGGCGAACAAATTTGGCCATAAACGCGCCAACCCGAGAACTAATCAACGCAACGCGCAAATCAATGTACGCTTTCCACGCAAAGAAGAAAAAAGTCGTCCTTTCGTCGGCGCATAAATTAGTGGCCAGGATTCGTGGTAGCTCTTCGGCCGATATCGCCGATCGTGTTTCGTTTGTTTTTGTGTGTTGATTACGCTCTACGCTCCATTGATTTGCCTTATCGCACGCCAGGATCGCGCCACAGGAGTCGATGTTGGGCTCTCATATAGTCAGGGCCGTCCGGGGGAGTTCCATCACTCTCCGTTCGATCGGGGAGCTCGCATGATGGGGAGTTTTCCACCGCATTAAACCCTTTCTCGATAAAACTCGAGCTCGCCCCTAGAACACTCGGTTCGGAAGGATTTTTGCTGTAAGAGCGCCCAAAATTTGCGTAGGCCAGCTGCGGAAGGCGAACTGATTGGGCGATCCGGGAGTCCGAGCAAATTTTTCGCCGATTCTTTTTTCACTTTTGTTTAGGCTTAGAAGGTTTAGAAAAGAAAAGGATTAGCATAAACTATAATCACGGCTTTCCATTTGCCCACCTCTCCGGTGAAGAAAACGAAGCAAACCCGGTCGTTGGAGCTGGTGGTCCTGGCCCACACCAGAGCTGTGAATGGGAGCGCCAATTGAATTTCACTCGATCCGCAGGACCCACCCGGGACGGATTTGAGACGCCCTCGGCTCCGGCCCGCGGTAATGGATGGGGGCAACAACAACAGGAGCTGATTCTTGCTGGCCACCGGGGGCCGGAACAAGGCAAGCCATGTTCTTAATCCCTTTCGGGCTGTGTTCTTTCAAAGAAATTGAATTGTGGCCCGTTGGTAATTGGCGAGTTATTTCTTCAGCAGTCGGTTCGTCCGGACGCCGCATGTTCAGGGGTTGTCTTGACTCCTTGCTTGCCGCATGTGCCGCAAGAATGCACGGACTTTCAACGGCCGCCGAGCCGAGACGATTCATGATGCAAATTTTTCATCTCTTCTTCGCGTCCCGCCCCGGGTACGTGTTGTGGAAGCCTCGAAAAAAAAAGCTATTTTGCAGGTGTTTGGCGCACCCGGGCCCGATATCCGAGTTGATATCGGCCGGGGCCCAATTTTATGCCTCACTGGGCCGGAAGGAAGTGGGACCTCCCCCCCCCCCCCCCGGACAGCCCGATCGGCCATCTTGCGTGTGGCAGGTTGATTGAGCAGCGGAGAAGTTTCAGCAAGAACAAGTTTCACCGGCCGCCATTTCCGTGGCCCTGTCGGTCGTTTTGCATCATTTTTGCGGGAAAAGATCTTTCGGCCAGCCTGTGTGTCAAGAATGGTTGGAAATCGTTCGATCGGAACGAACTTCAGCTGGCCGTTCGGAAGGCGAAGGGCTGGCCCCGTCTGTCACACGCAGGTCGCACCCGGCTTCTCCGTAATCTCGGATAGGGCCTCCGTGGCCCGTGGCTCGGCAAACGGAACGATTGCTATCGCGCAAAAGTGGCTTCATTCGTTTGGCTCGTCCTGTTTTTTTCTTTTCTTGTTCGGCCAGAGCATTATGTTGCCTTCGGAAGATCGATGTGTTTGCCGAACGCGCGGGACCGATGGATCGGCTTAAAGGAGCATTTTTCATCGTCGCAGCGTGGCAGGTCCTTGGGCTGCGCTGCGCTGCGGGGTCCGGGGTTTACTGCAATGTCCCCGTGCTCGAGTGTGTTGACTCTGTGCCGCCTTCGAAGGCGATAGATTGAGCTCGAGAAGTGTCTCCTTATCGAGGCTCGGGCCTACGGGTCAAATAGTTGTTCCAACGGATCGATCGATGGATTGCATCCGAAAACACTTGGGGATGAGGACCGGGGAACCAAAAAAGGGGCCTGGAACCACCCGGCACGCTGTACCCGACGGTGCCCAGAATTCCTCAATTTGATCGCCAGGAGGGATACGTATCCGGAGAGCAGCACACCAAAAAAAAAACATCGTCGTTCCGTTTAGTCGCTCGAAAGGAGGAGGTCCTTTTATTTCGGCACTCCCTCAAGAGGGAGGTCGAATGTCACACCGCTCGGTAGCAGTGCCGATAGCTGCCGACGGCAAACCTCGTCGTCGCCAGCCCGGGGCCAAGCAGAAGGGATATGAACGTTTTATCGGTCCGGAAACCGGAAACTCACGGAAGTGGAATAATTTATACAAATTTATTGATTACGATCGGAAGTTTCCACTTGCCCTACGCTTTGGGACCCGTGGGCCCGGGCGGCTTTCCCAGCGAAGTGGGAAAGTGTGCACATGTGACAAGAATTTTGCGCGTTGCTCCAACGACGACCGAGGCCGCGCCACGTACACGGGACAGGACGGATTGGATCGGGATCGGCCCGGTTGATTGGAATCCATGTTTCGCCTAGATTTTGCCGCACAAAAGGACTCGTGGCCGGGCCGAGCCCGAAGACGATGGAGACGACGACGACTCCGAGGAGAGTTTCTTAGCTCTCGAGGGTGGCCCCAGGACGACAGACGACACCGTCACCGGGGAGCGTACGTAATTTGAAAACGAACAAGTCACGGCACGGAAGTCGATAGTGGATGTGCAACAATAGAACATTGTTGCTCGGCATCGGCACCGGGACCCCCGTCACCCCGATCTCCCTCTGGTGTGCGGGCGGCCGATTACGGGAACTGGTGCTTGATTGAACGTTACAATGTTTTCGTTGCTGTTGTGCATAATTTATGAACATGCCGTTAAATGTCGATGGCAGCAGCAGAGCGCTGCAGTGCCGCTGCGGAACAAGCGATTCGATCTTGGGCGGCCAGGATTCGTTCTTGGGCGGGACACCACAAGGCTTTTAGATTATTGAGCACCTCCTTCGAGCGCGGGTTTCGAAAAACGGCGAACGCATCGAATGCCGGGTGTGTTTCGGGGATTAGATAATAACCTTTCGACTGCTCTCGACGACGAATAGGCGGGTGCTTCCAACCGGTAGCTGTGGCAATTTAATGGCTTTGACACCCTGGCGCAAAACTTCAAACTGGTTTACAATTGTGAGAACCCTGGCACGACGCCAGACAAGCTCCAAGTCGTTTGAGCTCGAAGCAGATCGTTGAAATCGGTGCGTTATGCCACTCCGGAGGGCAAAGCTTCACGATGGGATCGGAATTAATTAATGTACGAAGAAGATCATTTTCTTCAACTTTTTTTTGTGGTGAAGAAACTCCCCACCGGGTCACCACTGCGCTCTTGGGATCCAGTGTGATCTCCAGTAGGTCGCTGATTAATTCATCCGTCACCCGGTTGTAACGTAGCGCCTCCTTTATGGGGGCCATTTCGAGTTGACGAGTGGCTGATTGAATCGCTCCATTATTTATGACAGCTAGGCCCGCGGCGGAAAACCCGAATCCGAGCGTTGGAAAGTGGAAATGTGTCTCCCGTGACACCGAACAGCACTTGAAATGAGTCGCGGTCGCGACCACGATCGTGACTGGCGATGAAATTCATAACCCACCGTGACACCACACTCGTGCTGGTCAGCCATGATGATGTGACTGTTTTGAATTATTATGATTCAGCACGCGCACTTGTTGGTGCCTTCCCCGTCGGCCCAGTTCACCAGAGACAGGGTTTTTTTGTTCTGGCCGAAAACCCGACAAATGCTCGTTTCATGTTTTAGTGTAAGCCATCCGGGGAATCATCCACCAGAAATGGCCCCTCATGGTTCCATTTGCAGTTTGTTTTGGGCGAAATGAATGGCTAATAGTACATCGGGCAACGCCACAGCCACACACAGACGCTCAGGTCCTAGATAAACCCATCGCAAGGACGACGCAAGGACCGCAGAGTCGAGTGTGTTTCGGAAGGCGGCGAAACACGCAGAGCGATGATGAATGGAATTACTTATTCATAAATCGCTCACTTCGTCGTCGGATGTCCGTCATGGAGGCGCCACGGGTCCAAGGTGCCGCCTCTGCCGCCGACGCGAGATTGTGCATTTCGCTCGCAGACGTCAGACGGCAGGGTACGTTCCAGCCCTGGCAACTGGCCCTCGGTTCAACATTCATCATGTTGCGCTGAGACCGCTGGCCTGGATTCTGGGGAATAATTTCAGGTGAAAATGCAACTAGCATGATTGCGTTGCCGGCGAGCGGTAAAAACATTCCTCTTGCACTTGCAAGTCGGCAGACCTCCAGGGACCAAAGAAGTCAGCTACAGGGAGTCAGCGTCCAACGGGACCGCGGCGCTGGGAAGTATGAAAAATGGTCTGACAGTAATGGTAATGCATTGGGCACCTCGGTAGCCACGAACATCGCTTGCTGATGGGTTGGAATTTAATTTATACACACCGGTACCGGGCATCGGGCTAAGACGTCGGGTCTGAGGACACAGGTGCAGGGCATCGTCTACTAAGGAGTCCGCCACTCTAATGGCGAGCGAAATGAGAATGCGAATTATCAACATATCGCCCAGCTCAGCAGGCGACGAACGACGGTGACGGTTGTCGTTGTTTACCCAAAACGAGCATCTCCTCGAGCAATTCGATTCTATTTTTCGTCCCAGACGCCTTTTGACAGGCGACAGGCCTGCTGTGATGTTCCGCCGAGACCGAGCTCCGCCGCCGTTATCCATTGCGAAAGTAATTACACTCGATGTTTATTTGCATCCAGCCAACCTTTGGCGTCTTGAACTGTGGTCCACACCCTTCGGGGTATTTGGGGGAGGGTGGCCATATTTTCCGGCAAACAGGCAAGGGGAACTGCAATGCTCTTCCGGCGAAACTATAAGGGTCTGGGTGGTCGAGAGATTCGTTTGCAAACCAGCCTGCGGCACCGGCGGCATACAACATTATTAATATCCATAAATGAAAGACCCGGCCAGACACAGATATGAACTTGGTTCAGGCTCGGGTTCACAGAACTCTCGGCAGTACTCGGATTTCGATGGAGACCACACTTCAAAAGGTTCCAGGAGGTTCCGTCACAAGGATGGGACAGAATGATACACGGACCGGGTTTCATTGGCTCCGGGGTCTGTATTGTTCCCCTGGGGCTGTCCAAGAATGTCGGCTGGTGGATCCTAGAAGAACCAGAATCTATACTGGCCGCACAGCTACCAGACAGTTGAATAATTGAAATTTGAACCTGAAAATATTCCCCATCAAAGGCTGCCCGGCGGGAAGCGGATGATTGAACATTTAAGGCATGTGCGAAGAAAGTCCGTCGCACGTCGCACATTCGGCCCCGCATTGAAGTCCCTGATTTCCGGTTATGAGTTCCCTCCTGTTGCCGGGCACCGGCAGAAATTCCGTTTTCACTGGGCTATTTCCGAACCGGATCTCTGATGCAGATGCACATCAAAGGGATGCGGAGAATAGCCGGAATCCATTACATGGGAATTTTCGGGAGTGGTGGCGGCATGTGGAGTCCTTCCAGGCGCCATCCAGTGATTCCTGGGCGACTGCGTCTATTGCAAATTGAGTGATGTCAATTCTCGAAAAAAAACCACACCAAACATCGTACGTTGGACTTTGGACAGACAGTCCTGTCTGATGTCCTTGTCCGGTCCGAACTCCTCGATCGGTCTTTCCTTACCCCGTGAACCTGGGACGGAATTTTGTTGTCGATTCTACGATCCGACGAATATTTTCAGCTCAGTGGACGGCCCGGAAATATGCGACAGCTTCCGAAATGCGGAGCGTCCTTCGGCTCTTCTGTCGATCGGCCCATTGTCAAGTCACCCTGCAAGCTGGGTCCACGTCTGAACGGGGTGACGACTGAAGGGACCAATCGGGTCAAGCTCGGTGAAGCATGAAGCATAAAGCTGTAGCGGTCCAAAATAGCACAGGACTTCAACACCCCACCGTTAAGCACCGGGTCGGAAGCATCGGGCTTTCCGTTCTTCGGCAAGCCACTGTAGTGCCACTGTTGTGGAATGATGATGGAAGTGGCACTCCAACGGACACCAAGCAGTAGAAAAGTGAAGAGCTTTAAAACTGGCCATGATCGCTGTGCCCCGGTCTTCGCTCCGGTGGCCCGGCAAATGCAAACATCCGGCGCGCGATGGCTTCTTGGTGGGAAAATTCGGTGAAAATTGCTTTTCAATCGAGTGCCACCTGCTCTGTGTTGTCATCTCCCCCTGGGAGTGCGTTCTTGTTGAAGTTCGCGCCATTTCCGTTTTTTTCCTGCGGTCCAGTTGCCGGGTTCCAGCACCCAACACTCCGCCAATGCAATGTTTGTTTTTCGCGTCCCGTATCTCATCATGTGCGCTGTTTCACATTAAAAACCGTCGTTAGATGCGCAAGCTTTTAGCCCTGTTCACCAGATCGTTAGAATGGAATGGTAACCGTGGCGAACCACATCCAACAACGCCGCCGGCTGAAAACAGACAGTGGAAAACAGGGAAAATAGACTCACCCACCCGGCCAGCCAACGGAATGTAACTTTTTTCATTTAAAGGTAATTTGGAAAATGTATGATTTCGCTTTTCGGTTTTATTTTCTGGCGCCTTGAGCAGCGCAAGAACTTTACCAGCTGAGGGCCAACGAACAACGGACACACCCCTGGGAACGGAGGAACAAAAAGTTCGCTCGACCATTCTTTTTGAAGTGGCCGTGTTGGAGATGCGGCCACGATCGCGCCGTTTCCTTTTTTGCCGCCCTGGTCCTGGACCTCTCCAACTCAACCACAGACAACATGCTGCACCGGATGGCGGTTGATACAAAAATTTCACTTCCTGCCCGAGGGCTGGCTGTTTGTTTTTGCCTTTTCCGCTTTCTAAACTGCCGTATTTTTTCGACTCGATCCAAGCAAAAATGTAAACTACATCGAGCTAACTCTATTTAAGGTGAAGCATGACCAATGCGGGAGATGGGTCAGCAAGCAACGGATCAGCGGGAGGGGCAGCGGGTAAAAGTTTCTCGGTGAACCAGCAGGAAAAAAAGGAGGCCTTCCTTGAAACACTCTCGCTTCCTAATGGTATGATCCATTAGTATTCCGCTGCAACCGTTGCACCTGCAGCTCCGGTGGCAGTCTGCCAAGTTGCTGCACCAACTGCTAGCCCCGGCCGTACTGACCCCCCCCCCCGGCGGGTTGTCCTGGCTGGCGGCCGGAAATGCGAGAACAAGAACGAAGTCTACGTGCTTCCGGATGTGGAGAAATGAAATTAGAAAAAAAAAGACCGGGCTAGCCACGGCAGGAACGGCCTTGAAACGGATGCCACCGAGCCGGACCGGGCGTAGTGGAGATGTTCCTTGAAAGAAATGATAAATTTAATTGTAAAAGAAAAAAAGCAGGATCATAGCTCCTTAATGGAGCCGTCGGAGCTAGAGCCGGACAGACCACAACCATCCCCCCCCTGGGTAGGTGTGTGATCTCTTGTGTGGCCGGTTCTTTTTTTTGTGGTACATCTTCGTCCTTCGGTGGCGTAAATTTATGCAAGGAAATTTGAACCAACCCCGGGCCGGTGGTTTCCGTTCTCGCCCTGGACGCACTGCATCCGGTATGCAGTTCGTCTCGATAAATAAATGAATAGAACACGCCGGTGCCGGAAGTTGGATGGTGTTGCTATCCAATTTCCCATTTCCGTGCCGGTTTGTTTAAACTACCGGACTCGGTGACAGTGTGTGGGTCAAAACAACTGGACTCTGAGGGTTCGGGTTTCAGGCCGTAGTTCACGATGTTGCAATTTTCCACTTGTCAATCGTCGTCTATTGATCGAGCGCTTCACAAGGATTACTTCTTGGTTGTGTTTTATGAATATTTCTGCATTCGTTATTCGTCTGACGACGGTATGGTTTTGATTGCATTGGTTAACAATAGAAAGATGTACAGTTATCTTTCAACGCTTAGGAATATAAAGCAGAGAAAGGTTTATTGAACGTAAATTTTATCTACCTCTTTCTCCGCAAACCCGAACACAACTGCACGTATTTAGGTTTATTATTTTTATCCAAAACCATCAAAACATATGCAATTGTTTTCAACTGATGCAAGTATGATTCTAAGTATCTTTGTCCATCAACAATGAATTTCTAGCATGAGACATTTGCATAAGGTTACATAAAATGTCAGAAAAAGATTGGTCTTGCTTCAATGACGAGTTAAACTGCATTCCGATCCACAAATGGTTTGATCATTCTAAATGAAGTTCCAATAACATTTTAAAAACGGACTTAAATATACCCTTTGTAGTAGCTCAGGAATTGGATAATTCAGTGTCATGACCATGTTGTATTGAAATGTTTCAACTGCACAAGTGCATTATCTGGATTTTTCTCCGTTTTGATGCTTTCCTCCGTAATTCACTACATCATTTGACAGCTTCTTGTCGTGAGTAGCGCACAGCACTTTCGTCCTCTTTGGCAGTGTTTTCCCATCTAACCGCCTAACCGGTAAGCTGCTTACCTTATGATTGGCCTCCCGCGAACCGTACACAGTGCCGTACCGTTCTCGACCACGCATACGCGGCCCATGCCTTCCGGGGTGACGCAAGGATGGCAAGATTCATGCAAATACCAACCACAAGCAGCAACGTGCATTTTTGCATTCCCGTGCGCTGACGGCATTCCGATGCATCCGGTGACGACGACGACGACGGTGGATGGCGGATGTATTGATTTCCATAAATGCATAGCACCGAAAAGATGCACCAGAACGCACGTTCTGGTCCCTGCACATGGCACGGTTAAATCTCGGTCCGCCACGCCACCACCATCTTCGGGCAACGGAACACACCGGAAAGCTGCACTCGGCGACCGTTTTAAGACCCCGGCACAATGCATTACGCGGAACGAACGGCGGAGCAAACCTGGCTGGTGCCTCTATCGACATCGTCACCACACGACGGTGTTTCGCCGTAGAGATTGTCCGGGGTTTTCCGCCATTCCCCCAAACGGTGACATTTGCTAAGCGGCTTCCGGAATGTTCAACATGGTGCACGGTGCATTACGGAGCTCCCCGTATGACCGCCTATGACCTCTGTAGCAACAAATCTTTAGCAAGCAACGGTGAAAATGCGCCGCCTTTCGGGTTCGCCGTGTTCTTAATGCCGTAGAAAAATTAACAATCGATTTTGCCCGACCAAACTATGCATTTGCCAACCCGCATCCGTAGATATAGTGGCCCGTAAGTCGTCGTAAGTGCTATTATAGTGTGCCGTGCCGTGCCCCTATTGTTATGCATTCCCATATATGCATCCTTCCAGCGGGAGCAAACAATTTCGCAGATTGAAACGTTCGGTTCCCCGGTAATAGCAGGTCTTGTGGAGGTGCAATTGATCCGCTCCGCGTACGTGATCGCGGTCGGAACGGTAGACGGTAGCAGACGGTTCTCTGCTATTTGGCCACCAGTGATAACCATTGCTTCGCGGACGGCACAAAACATCTTTTTTTCGTGCGCCACGCCGTGGTCCACGATGAGTTATTTGTACCGTTGTTTCGAGGAATGAATATCAATTTACGACTTCCGGATCCTTCCGGCCCGGGGCCGGGCCGGACCATAATCCGTTCCGGGCATCCCGTCGTTCCGAGCAGGGCCGAAAAAACAGGCCCGGCCAACGGCATCATTATGCATCTGACAAGTTGGCCGGGTCCGGGGGGCATAAAAACCCTCGAGTTCGTTCCCGCAAGGATACGGTGTGAGCGGTGCGACCCGAGCCCCGAGGCGTCGGTGAATAGTGGTTCTTCCGAGCGAACGGGCTCCCGGGTTTACCCGAAACGGTAAGAGCTGCAGCCCTTCTTTGCTTCACCAAAAACTTCCCGCTCGGTCCACGGTCGGTCGTGGTTCAATTCTCCGCACACACCTTAACCCGGGCGGGCGGAAGACCACCGTTTATTTGAATAAACGTTTTCCACCTGCAGCTGTGGGGCAGGTTTTTGCCCGGGTTTTTGCTCTCCTGCTGAGTGCGATTGCAGCACGGTGCACCACCACCACCACCGACCGCCGCCGTTTGGTGCTTGTTTAGTGCTCCATTTATCACCACGTTACCACGGGCCACGTTCTTCTTGCGGTGTCTAGAAGCACGAATTGTTCTCGCCGAGGCCGCGTGTGGCAGTCGGGTCAGTGGAGCGAAGAGGGTGGGGGTGGTAACGGTCCACCATCACCATCCCTTTGGGGCCACACGATGCTGCAGTTTGATTTGGCCCGAACTGGGAACTGGTCTTGCGATCGGAGGCCGCTTCGGAGCTGAAGGTGGTGATGGTAACGCTTACGTTGTTGTGTTGGTCGCTCGCTCACTGTTCACCTGTTTCATAATGTGGCCACCCTTCGCCCCAACATCGCCGCTGCGGTGTGGCCGCCTATTTTGGAAGGGACGGCCAGCCGGAGCGAAGGGTTTCGCTTTGTTCGGCGTTTGTGTGCAATTCCTAGCAATTATTGGTAAATAGCAAATTTACACAATTAGCATGATTAATGGCTTCCTTTCGGATTTTATTTTCCCGAGCTGCTCCACACGTGGCCGTTCCGAGCGTCGTCGGTGCATCGTCATTCTGCGCGCTGAAAGCGTCTTTTAAGCCGTTTCAGTTCGACCCCGACCTGGCGCCTTGAGGGATGCGCGCGTTGTTTGGACAAACCGAACGAACGGGCCAATTTCAGAGACAGGAATGGATGAATAATGGTGGAAAGGCGTTCGGAACTGACCACTGACGGGGCCTGGTGCCAATTGTTCTTCGGCAGAAAAACGTGCGATAGATCCGAAGCACCCCGAGAATGCAGCGAGTGAAAAATGAGAGCTGCATGTTATATGCAAACGAGAACGAGAAACTCATCGGAATGTCTGCGATGCGCCGGAACCCTATTCGTGGATAGATAAACGATAAATGGAGTCGCAGTCGCGCCCCGTTATGATAATAATAAATGATGCGACATGATGGATGGATTATTTCGCATCGGCCGGCGGACAGCCGGCGTCAAGTGAGTGACAGCCCAGCGTTATTCAACCCGAGGCCTTAAAGGTGGGTCGATGGAATGGGAGTTTAATGGTGCTGCGGCACTGCGCCACCCGGGGATCCATCAGATGACACTTTGTGGACACATCTCACAAGATGTTTTCGCAATCTCCAAAATGCATCGCTGCACACGGAGTCCCGCCATTCGATTTAACCCACCGCAATGAATGTACAGGACCGTGCGGGACGGCACAGGATGGCGCAAAATGGAAAAATGTGGCTTAATGTCGTCTTCTGCGATTCGAAACCTTAAGAAGGAGAAATCCTTTACAGTTCCCTCGCCCTGGCGGGATGATGTGGGGTGTCGTTTGGTACACTGCGCCAGAATGCGCTCGAAACACGAAAATAAATGCGATGCGATTGCCTCAGATATCTTGCCATTCACCGTTCCCAATAGTTCGCCTTTTGGGAGCGCGTTTTTTTTTGGTTGCTGTAAATAGAAAAGGATGCAGTGCTTGAATCAACCAACTGTGGAGGGCATCTTCAGCATCCTGCAAGCCGCTGCACCTAGCGATGGGACCTACAGTTGGGCTGGAAGATGTAGCTCACAAGACCCATCAGGAGCAAACGTATCGAAAAGGGGTTGATGACCAAATGAGCGAGCTTGCTCGAATGGCTTGAAAGCCGTCGAATGGCTTGAAATGCTTCCACTTTCGGAGCGAAAACGTGGGGCTGCTGACCGGCTGCGAAGCATATCGAAATCGGGATCCTCTGGCTGATGAACTCATGCAGCGTGGAAATGAATCGCCTGTCGCACGAAGGCAGTAAATATTTCTCATGTCGTATTTTGGATGAATGCAACGTTGGTACGCTTCCATCCGAAAATTTGACCGAATACTAGATCGGCACCCTGTGCCGTGGTTGTACATTTTAATAAACAAGATCTGAATACTAATAGGCAAGCGCAGGCGATCGAAAGGCGACACAAATTGAATCACGAAAAATGTGTGTCCGCGTGTTTTCGAACAAACTCCAAGCAAATTGTCCCATTGTGCTGGGAAGAATATTGTTTTCTTACACAAGAATGTTTTTGTGTGCTCCTTTAGAGCCACGATTTATGCAGTTTCTGCCATCGATTCTACTCGGCTCTGCCCCATGACTTTTCATTCAGCTTCTTATCCTGGTGCGACGATAAAAGCGGCTGCCATCCAGATCCACGCCAGCAAAGCAGGTACCCCGCTACGCAAACGGAGAGTATTTTAAAGGTGCACGTAAAGTACGGAAGAACATCAATCCTTACCGGTGACATCCTATCCTACCGGTATAATCGCCGTGCCGAAGGAACCATCGCATCCCACCTGGGCTGCCAGACCGGGACGTCTCGGCGTCTCGTGACAGGCGACGTTGTACTTTATTTACGTACTGTCGGCCCGCGCTTGTCTTGCGCTGCGCTTTATTTTTACTTCACTTTTTCTGGTATTTTCATTCACTTCGCCATATTTTGATAGCCCCGGGCGGGTTCTAAGCCCCCAGCGAGCGAGATGGTTCTTCGCGTTTCCCTGTTCGAACAACAAACTTCTGTAATCTGTTTTCCAAACAGATATTAACATTCCAGGAATTGGATCCGAGCCGTGTTGGAACCGAAAGGAACCCCTCCTCGAACGTTTTTCGTAATTTTTCTTTCAAAACGGTTCGTTTTTCGTTTAGTTTGATTTTCCGAACCGGAGAGCAAACTATTACTTTGTCAACATGTTTGACGGAGCCGGATGAAAAATGGGATCAAAGAAGTCAAACGTCAGACTGCGCGGGACACGACTTTCGACGGAGCGCAGTTTTTCACATTTTCCATCGCAACCGGAGAGTGTCCTGATTGATTGTGATTAGATGGTATCCTGACGTGGGCTCCAGGTTTCGGGCGGACCGCAGATTGCAGGTTGCGCACGTGAAGATGACGAAGTTCCATCTGTGACGACAAATTGTGCCACCGTGATGATGGGTGGGTATTTTCCCGCTTCTTGGCAGGCCATTGGCTTCGCGTGAAGAGAGTCAGACACGACGCCCCATTCAGCAGCGGGCGATGACCGCGACGTGTGGCGATGATGACATGACGCCCGCTGCGGAAGTCACTTGCACGAGTCCTTGACAATATAATGTGCCATTAGGCTGGCCCAGTTAGCTACGTTTACGAGAACATTCGACCAACAAGCCAGGCCGCTTCGTAGCCATTTCGTAACGGGCTGCGAACAATAAACGTCAAAATAAAGATCACAGCGAAGCGAAGAGAGCGAGAGATCCGCAGCCAACTAAGACCCTTTATCCTTTTCTGCTTTCACTCGTTTGCAGGTAATTATCGTGGATGGATCTAATCGAAAGGACACCGGAGACGGTGCTGGTGGAACCGTCGCCTCGTCAGTGTTTGTCGTCCTCGTCGCTACCGGAAGCAGGACTCGCAGCGGTGAAGGACTTTTTTGTTGCGGCGTCCATTTTTTTCTTTATCGGCCGAGCCATCGAGTGGCGCTGTGGCCCATCGGCGGCATTGTCGAAGCACGTACTTCCCGTTGACGACGACGATGAAGTGTTTGAGCGACCACTCGATGCGATGCCATCCGATAACTCGGCCTCGGAGGGCTTGGCAAACCTTGCTGGACGTCGGCACATCGGAAAATGGAAAATTCCCTTACGGTGGGCGAGACACACACGCTTCTGTCCCGTTCTGGGGCCGTGGAAGGACCAGAGCGTAAAACGAGGAATAATTCACTCTAAAAAAATATGATACGCTAGGCTTGGTTGGTTTGTGTTTCTTTAGGACCGGCCCATTTGTCAACCACCCATAACTGTCCCCGGTGGTCGGTTGGTCCCCCTCGGGTTCATCCGCCCCGGTTAGATTTGATTAGAGAAGCCCCCCCGACTGGGGGGCCGGCCGCCAGAAGTGGGTGCTACAAATTCCTTATAATGGCCGCCGATGATGGCCGTACCGAGGGAATTCGTTGCTGGGTGGCCGGCGTGAAGTGATGAAAGCTGACGCAGATCTCTTTCGCTGTGCCGGCTGCCTGAACGATGTTGAAGCTGCCTCCAGAGTGCCATCGTCCATTGAAGCATTTTTACCCTCATCGACGACGGTGACGGCCACATGCTCTCGACTCGGTTCGAGTCTGTCATCCTTTGTCATTTCGGTGCTGTTTTTCCCTTTCTGACAATTTTGTCCAATTTAACCGGTCAAGCTTCTGCCAAGCCGCTGCCACTTCTCGTTGGGGATTTTTTGGGGTCGTTTTTTTCTTTTCGGTTCCTGAAATGAAATTCCAGGTGCGTCGCGCCCCATCGTGGCGGAGTTCTTCGTGAAAGAAAGTGAAGTGAGCGAAAAAAGGAGAAACATAAATTCGTCCGTCCGCTCACACTTGAGTGAAGAATTCTGCTCATCATTCACGTTTCATCTCCGGTGTCGTCGCGCGGCACAACATTTGGCGGACATATTTAAGGCGCGCTTGGGTGGTTCGGTGAGAGCTAAGGATAAGTTTGGCCGGTGGCGTTGCTCGAGCCGTTTTAAGAAGTGCCGTATCCCGAGAAGGGGCTTTGTAGTCTAAATGATCATAAAAGGACTCGGTGCCGGGGGTCGTTTATTGTCATCGATAGCAGCGGACCAGAGAGATGCCAGAAGCTAGTGTACTAGCTCGAGAGTGGTGTTGTTGGGGCGCCAAGAAGCCTCTTCAGCTTGTTCTAGTGTGCGCCAAAAAGAAGGAGACACGGTCGAGTACTTGAGCCATTCGTGTCGCTTCACTTTCTTTGATGTTTTCAAGTGGGCCAGAAGTCTGATCCTCGGCATTCCCAAATGAAGACGCAATCATTTTTGGTCGTGGACATCCTTTACTAAATGAACCTGAACGTTGTGTCTATGTGATGCTCTTCGCTCCTCAATATTATTCCAATGAAATTATCATGCATTCCATAACAAAATCATTGGTCGGTCTCCTGTCGTTGGTCGGCCACATTCTTTAAGATTATTTAAAGTCTCCCAGGCGATCGGAAGGAGAAAATATGAACTTGCCCGAGTGGCCACAACTCCGAGGCAGCCGAGCAATCTGAGGTAATGGAAGGAAAAACGAATCATAAGGCCAAATGGCCATCATCGCATACGTCGTGATTATCGGATCGTTTCGGTAGCCATAGCCGTCAAGGAAATGGCACTTTAACGGGCGGCAAGGCCCACCGGCAGCATCTTCCCGGGAAAGCGACAGCTCTCAGGGTCGTCGTCCAGCGTGTCCAATAATGTCCGGCAGTGTTTTCACCACCCGTACACTTCCGATTCCACTCACTCGCTCTTGGTCTCTCGTGGGAAAACACATGCTTGGCTGGCACTTAGAGGCTGCACTCAAAGTGGGTTATGTTTTGAGTAGTGTCTGCGTAACGACGATGACGACGTTCGATGGTAGCCGACGGTAGCAGTGGAACTTATCACCTGCGGTGACCACAGCAGCATATTACAATCTTTCCCGATGTATAGAATATTCAGTTGGCAACGTGCGGAGCGTGCAGTGGCTTGCGTATGGCATTCGATGCATTTACATTGCAGAAATGACTGACTCCATAAACACACCGGTTTCACCGGTAAATGCTTAGACAAATATGCGGTGCCTTACCGTCGGCCAATACTCTGGCCCCAGGTTGTTGATCGATTGAATGCTCGATATCGTCGCCAACTCGAAACATCCGAGCAACTCTTGCTTGCGCTCGGTTCACTTACTGTCCACGCGTTGGCCATCTTGCCGGTGTGTCGAAGAACGATGCTGGGAAAGCCCGGGGAAATTGCTGGACAAATATTTTTCCACAACAATCGAAATTGAGTGCTGGATGGTGGCCATCACTCGGCACCGCGATTTACCTCGGTACATTATTTACCCACAGCGAGCGAGTTTAACCATCATGTTTGGCACCGAGAGCTTTAATGTTGAACGCAACCGTCCCAACATTGGTCCCTGCCACCGTGTCCTTCAAGAACGGTACCCTTGGCTCCGTTCCGGGCTAAGCATAAAACATTGCCCACATCAAATGGAATGCAATCGGGCGATGCCGGCCGAGCAAACAATTTTCCCACGAACCGCACACACTCGTCGGAGGATACGCACGCCGGACCCGGTGTTGCGTATCGCGTGTCCGCTTTCGCCACAATGAAACTCAATTTGCCGCGCAAATGTGCAATATTCCCGAAAATTCATTTCAATTTATTGTGCACTCTTTCAATTAAATCCCCCCCCCCCCCAGAGCCCGGCCCAAAGTTCCTGTCCAGTTTCGGCTGTCATCATGTGTCGCTCCACGGAGTTTTTTCTTCCCCAGCCTGCGTCACTTTTTTCTAAGCTTTTGCGCTGGTCCGAGGAAGTTTTGACGCAGGACCTGGTCGCGTGGTCCAATCGCGACCAAAACGTACGCCCGAGTGTCAATAAAAAGTGGCATTATCACGCGCCCAGGATTCGGAAGGCACACGAGACTGGCCGGCAGCGGTGCATATGCAGTGCGGAGTGTCTAAAAAATTAAATTAATTCATCTGTCACGCCGTCGTTTTCGGTCGGTTGCGAAATTTCGGGCTCGGGCTTCGGGTGGATTGGGATTCGACGATTTTTCACCGCCCTTAGCATCCGGTGGGTTCCGATTTTACGCACCCTTTCCAGCGGGTTTTGTTGTGGACTAGCTCCGGCCATTGCAATGCCACCTTGCAATTGTGTCGCAATCCGGGCCGGGCGTGTTTGAAAATAATCCCCCAGCGTTCCTCAATCAGTGATCTGGCTGGCGGACGACCGGATTCCACTCTACCCACACACCGGCCGTGGGATGAACAATCCGGCTCTGGCCGGAAAAATATTGTGAAATATTTTAAACTCCCCGACAATATGAGTGTTTTTTGTGTGCCGCAGCATGTGTATGCGAACCCTGGGAGAACCGGAGAAACGGAGGACATTTCCCGTCCCGTCCCCCTGGTGTCATGATGGACGGAGCCGGAAATCAAATTTCTCGAAAAACCATTCGTTTCGGCGCGGAGGTTTTTCCGACTGTCGGGGCGATTATTTTCCGCTACTCACCGAGTGGCCGAGTTTGTTTGAGTGAAGCCAGCTGTGGGACAGCTTGTTATTCAATTTCGGAACGCTCCGATTGCTTTCCGAAAGTTTTTCCTCCCACAATTATTCGGCTGTACGGCACGTGTGTGTGCGTGATTTGGCGGAAATTTGAGGAAAATTTAGCAAAAGTTTACCCCAGGCCCGGCTTCGCAGCTGAAAATGCCCCATCCGAGCGTAGCGTCCGAAGGAGTCCAATTCGGAACACACGTTCGCCGTTTTTGTGGCATCCATTTAAAGAGAATTATTCATGAAAAACACGGACAAACAACAACAAATCCGCGTCGCAGGATTTTGTGGAATCTTGCCGCGGTCCACGGTTACTCGTGGCCCCAAAAAAGCGTTCCCCGTCGCCCGAAGGCGTTGAAGCTAATCGCAAATTACCTTTACCCAACGGGCCACAGATAACCCTTCGCCGAGCTACGCCACCCGAAACCCGAGAAAAACGCGAGGATCCTGCCGTGGAGCACTGTTTTTCTGTGGAAAATTTCACGCCAAGCTAAACCGCGCAGTGGGAGGATCCTTACAGCCCAGGGGACGCTGGGCCAGAGCCTGACCGCGCTCCGCTCCGCGGTCTTCGCGGGCGCCCTTTCAATCTTCAATTTAAATTGAAAATTTTATTTATGAATTTATTCATGATGAAAATTGTTTTTCATTTTCCCGTCCGGATGTTCTTCGGACACCGCTGTTGTTGTTGTTGTTGGTGTGTGTTTGGCGTGTGTCACGTTTTCTTACGCCGTGCCCCACACCGGTGCAGACAGGCAACCGGGGACATGTTCCGGCCGCCAGGTTTTTTCCTGCGCCCCCCATCCGGTTAACTGCTCCTGCGAGAGCACCGTTAGCACCCCTCGGGACGGCCCGGACGTTGCTGGGTTTGGTGGGAAATTGGATAAATTGGCGCGAGGCCGCCTGGGCATCATAAAAGCCGGCACGGGAAGGTTCAAGCAAATGTAAAACCGAGCGAAAGCGAAACACCACCCAATCGTCGTTCCTTTCCGTGAGGTAATTTTATGGAAAATGCATCCCGTGTTGTTGTTGTTGGTCGATGGAATTCCAGGCCGGGCGGACGGCACCATGGCAGGTCGCAGAAGAAGAGGAAAATAGATGGCAATAGAAAGAAATGAACACACATTTTGATAGCGCGCCGAGAAAAAAAAAATGCGACGGAAAAGTTGGGGTCCTGGCCAAAGCTGCCGAAGGCGATGGGGTCACAGGGTGAAAAGAGAGCATCTCTCTTTCTCTCTCTCTCCTGTCGGGCGGAGGAAAATAAATTACGGCAATGGAAATGCAGTTTTGTTAGTGACGTTGTTCTTGTTTGTTCCGTAGATCCCATTCGTCGTCGTCGTCCCCGTTCGGGAACCACAGCAGGCCGATGGCGGCCCCGGCGAACATCCGGGAATATCCTGGAATTTCATTTCCACACCGCCATCGCCCTGCCGGCGGGGTTTTTGAAGCCTCTGTATTTGGTGTCACTCTATCGCGTTCGCCCGTGGAAATGGTTGTGGCCGTTGTTTCGTTTCATCGTGTGGCAACAATGGCGGGCGGCGCAAAATAATAGACCGGCGGGCGCCCGGGACCGGGACCGGCCCACCAGAATGTAAGCTGAGGAGCGGGAATAATCGAATCATACGGGAGCCACATAACCGTACGCCGAAGTGGAAACGGAAGTTGATACATTTTTGCACTGTCCCCGGTGTCCTCGGGTCCCGGTCGCTGCCGGCAAATGAAGTCGCTGCGCAGGAGGGTGCCGTACATTTTGGATTTAAATTAAAACGGGTGAAAGAGAAACGGTAATAGTCTTCCGGAACACGGCCCAAACCGGCCGGGCCGGGGTGGTGATGATATGTTTAGATTGGGCTTTTATTATTTTTAATCTTCTACTCGAGTTTTCATAATCTACTTTACGTAATCCGATGCGACAATTAAGCCGCGAGCCGGGGCGATCCCGGGGTGACTTGATATGTTTCCGACCTCTGTGAGAAGATGGTACTACTAGTAAATGAATGCTAGTGATTTTGGTTATTAATTATCAAAATTTCAGACATTCTGGGCACTTAACTTTTTTGCTTTTTGCAAGTATCAAAATCGAGTATCGACGTGTTATTAAATATTTGTTTTTCAAAGGCAGTACGCCTATGCAAAAAAGGTGATTTGGGTTCTATTTAGCTTCTAAAGCTTGGCATGTGATCGTTCGGGACGTCCAAACACTGCAACTGCTGGTGAATACATCGCCAAAGTTCGCTAAATGGTGTTAGAAGGCCACCGAATTAAGTGCGGAAGACAGCAGAGGTTATGAACATGTTAACCGAATTTTAAAATCAACATTTAGACATGAGAAAGCGGTACGCGCGATGGCTGCCGTATTTGATCACATTGCCATCACGTTGCTCAGCGGTTGCCATGGCAAAAATCCACGCATTACGGTTTCAGCAGCTTGACCGTCTTACCCACCAGATCCTAGCTCCAAGCGACATCTTTTTGTTCCCTCATCTGAAGGAGATTTCGCTCGGTGAACAAACTTTCGTCAAATGAAGAGGCAATGAAAAACTTCGAAAACAATTATTTTGAAGAGAAAAAGGACTACTTTCCGAGCACTATTTGGACGGGCTACAGAGATGGGAGCATCGCTGTGAGAAGCGTTACAAGGTGACTATGTTGAAAAATAACAAATTTTTATTTAGGAAAAGTGTTTTGCATCGTTGTTAGGTCGGACACTTTTCAAATCACCCTCGTATTTGCGAAAAAGAAGTGAGCCAGCATTACAGCCACCATTAATTCAAGTGACCCCGCAAGGGTGGGTTGGATTCCGATGAAACCATTAATCCGTTGATCGATCAGAGTTTGTGTAACTGTTATCAATATTAATTGCAAACACAACTCTCCATCAAACGGTGCAGTACTGTTGAGCCGTAACCCGGGGCCCGAAAGGGATCGAGTGTTGCAGCAACACAAAAAAAAAAATAGTATGGAGTGATTTAATGCAAGTAGAAAACCTAAAATTACACATTCGAATTATGTATCCACAGCACTCGAGTCCTGGCGGAATGCAAGTACAGGGCTCGCGTCCGGTTTTCACAACTTCCCTCAATGCATATTCAAATTTGCTTTTTTTTCGGGTTGCACGGTTGGTTTTTTGTTGCTGTGCCCTTGCACAATGTAACCGGTCGAGTGTTGTTTGCATCCATCCTTGAAGGGGGGAGGGCGCTCAGTCCAGATAAGGGCCCTCGTGTGGAATCTGCACACCAGACACATGGGTTAGCATTTTTACTGCATTTGTTGCATCCTTACGAGCGTCCCAACGGGGACCGCTGCTAGGATGTGGTTGTGGTTTAAATTTGTTCGCTGGACGGAAAGAGTTGTCGCTTGAAGTAACATTTGTTACGTTTCTTTCCGACTCGGAAAACCCCGCTGTTTTCTATCGTTGCTGGCAGCTAGCGTTTTCTATTTTGTTTTTTGTCGACTTAAAAATGTAATTGTGACGTTGCCCTCAGAGGTCACTTCGGTTACGCAAACTCTACACAGCTTTTTCACACCATCCCAAGCGGACACCGTCGGCACCTTTACCGTGACCAACTTAATCGCCATTTCACGCACTGAACTTGACCATAAAATGGAGCGCAAATGTTCGCCTTCAGGCGCTCCGAAACCATTTGTCGAGCCGCTCGACCGTGATCGTGATCGGCGGCTTCGTGAGGGGCGGCCTGTTTGCCAGTGTTCAAGTCAGGTAACCAGGTGGGATGCGGTGGCCCTATTTATAGGGCCGTGACAAATTTCAACCCACCATTCGGTTCGTTAACCTCTCCGCCGGCGTGTGCGAGAAGCATGTTTTAAATAAGAATTGGGGAATACCCCAACATATTGGCACCGCAAGAGAGCTGTTGTTGTTGAGAGTACCTCCCGCCCGTTAAAGAGTGTGTCCTTTTAAATTAAATGTTCCCTTTGCTACCGTTTAATCCGTCCTAGTTGACCGAGGGCCAGGGTTGTTGGGGGCGGCATGTCTTCAGGCAGCCGGTGAGAGCAGCATGTATGTATTTTTGCAAGGAATTTTTAATTAATTCTGTCGTTCGCCTACGTTCTGGGCCGAATCGACACATCCCGAATCCATTGTTTGGGTAACACTTTTAACACCGAATTGTTAACGTGCGGGGGGTTTGAGTGTTCCAGGGCCAGCAGCATAGCAAACGAGGCTGCAATGATGCACGTTGCCATGGTGATCAGGATCCTGTCAGCAGGCTAGGCTGCTGCCAGGGTTTTCGAGACTTCAAAGCCAGTGTTTCGGGACCCGAAGTTGTGGTTTTCTAATGAAACTCAATGGTTTAATGCAAGGATTACATCACTTTGGAAAGTATCTGAATGTTTGGCACACAGGTGCCTATGCATTAAAGGATCTCTGTGGCCGTGCCCGTGTGCTCCATTACTACTGTGGCCAAAAAATATCAAGAATTCGATAATAGTTTGAAAAATATTTCTTTATTCCTCTAAATCTATCTCATTATCTTTAAACTTAGTCCCTTCTCAGTGCAGTACATCAAATATTACAATTTCTCGTGCAACAATTTCCTCGTGCATTACCCAACAGCATTACGCAAATCTCGCCTAACACTGGAATAGAATTCTTTAATTGAGCACGATAATTTATGAAAACTGGTTCCCGTTTTTTTTGGGCCACAGTAGTAAACATTCTATCCCGGTGCGGTGCTGTTTTGCGATAAGCCAGGACCCGTGAGTGCGTTAGCGTAAGGCAATAATTAAATCTTGTACCCATTTTGCTACCGTCCCCAATATGCTCGCTGGCCCGCAAATGGCGGCGCGACCAATTAATATGTTGCGGAGGCGTATAGTTGTTGGTTTATGCTACCAATTATGTGATGCGATTCCCTTTTTACGCCCTGAGCATTGGGCATCGTCAACATCTCCGGAGCCCCACCGGGTCTCCGAGCAAACAATGCTAATTGTTATTTACTGTTTACCTTCGAGGTGGCCACACAATGCGCCACATGGACCCGCCGGTCTCGGTCTTCCCCCGGAAGCGGCTATGTGTGTCTATTAATCCGTCCATTAATTTGCAATTATAATGGGACCCTCGTGCGCCCAGCCCAGGAGGTGCATTTTGCGTGGCGTGATTTTTGGTCCTTGCCGGCCGGCCTTCGGTAGGACAGCGTTCCAATCGGTCCTGTGGTCCTGTTTGCGATCAGAACCGATCCGTTAAACCGCACGGCAATGCGAACCCTCATTTCGTCTACGGTGGTTTGTTTGAAAACGTTAGCGAGAGCCTAAGTGATCCAAAAATCCACAATGACCGTGGGTGGTGACCACGACGACCACGCAGGAGTCAATTAGCGAGGACTCGTGCCGGGGCAACGGTTCTTGTTTCGGGCAGATTTACGGCTGTCCCGTGTCGATACTTTGAAACGCCAATGTCGCTGGCAGGCTTTTAATTTGAAAAATCTCACAAAAGCCACACGCCGACTGGTGATCTTACCAGGGACAGTATTTAGGTTTTTTTTCTTTTAAGTCGCCTTTTTGTATCGTCTTTTAAGGAAATGTTTTTGATTAATTTTTGGACGAGCATTACGTGTTGCAGTTCCAAGAAACAATATGCGTTCTTTGTTTACGGTTGTTGATGAGCCCAGAAGCGGTCCATGGGAGAGAGCGGACGGTATTTCGGCGTTTCCGAATGTATGTAGGTTAAAAACTATCAATAAGGTTTGTTTTTTCCTGCCAGTAGAGTCACCTTCAATTTATTGATTAATTTGGGTGAATCATTTTCGCGGGACACAACGAAAGTCCTCCTGAAACAAAGTGTGAAATATCGAAAGCCTTTCCAAAGCGCCACTAAGAGTGGCACGAAAGGCTCCGATATATGACACTTTGCTGCGCAACGGTGGCAAATAATTTTCGCGTGATTTCGGACACCGGTGACCACCGTCGGTGTCCGCCGGTTTAATTAGTATATTTACGAGCGCAACTACGCCACTGACACACCGTTCCCTTCCGGTCGCATCGGGTAGGGCAGGTCTAGACCGCAACCGAGCCGGACACCCGCCAGCGAATGAAATGACTTTCGTGTGGCCGAAAATTGTTCACAAATTGCACATTCCAGCCGGCCAGATTAGTGTCGTGTTTTTCGCGGTCTTCGGGATCGGGAAATGACGAGGAAACTAATTTAAATTGGGCCACTGCGGGCGGTTGCCTTCTGCTGGAGGTTTGACTAAGCCGGCCTCGTAAATATGGTGTGGCGTTCGTTCGGGAAGGGATTAACTTCTTCGGGTGTCAACGGAATTATCGGCCGACAAACCGGATAATACGGTTGCGTAATTAGTGAAATGTGGTTTTCGGTGGAGTTCGAAACCGGAACCGGAACCGGCTCGTGTAACGCACACGCGGCCACGAAACCCCGGTAACACGCTTCTCGTCTGCGTGGAGCTGCTGAATCCTTTCTAGATCCGGCTGCGAACTTTCCTTCGTTCTCGCGGAATCGGTGGGCGGCCACCACGCGAAGCCCTTGGGTGTGGTGTCGGCGAGATTTATGCTTTATCAGATTCCAATTTTCACTTCCACGAGCGATTTGTTTTCCCGCCTGCCTGCCGGTTCGTGTGCCCTTCGCATCTGTTTGCGCCGTGGAAGTGACCAATAAATTAAACGCTGAGCCCGTGGCCAGCCTCGGAAAATGTATGTGGGACACGAAAGGCGTGCCCGAAAAAAAAACGGGTTTCGCAAAAGCGAAAACCGGAAAAAGCAAGGAAAGGACTTCGAAAGGACTTGTTTGATGATTGTTTCCGCAAAGCGAACGATAGCGCTTCGCGTATCTTGTCACAATCGCTCGGTGGGTCATCGGTTCTCTTTGCGACACAAAGCATTACCCCCCTTTGGCACCTTGTTTTCCGCCCCGGCGGGTCGTCAAAGATTGAGATTGAGTTTTCGGCTGTTCCAGCTGCCGGTGACGATTTGCTTCGCCGCCGTAATTAATGTGTACGCTCTCTTCCGTACGGGTGCCTTCGGAAGAAGGAGTTCGTGAAGTTCCGGGCCGGGCCGGGTCGGATCGGGCGCGTGCCACGCGCCATAATGAAGTTCGGTGCGCCGATTCGGTCGCCAAGGATCCTGGGCCCGCTAATCCGTGAGTTGCAAAACGAAAAACTTTGACTACATTCCAGCGTCCGTGTCCGCCCGCAGCTCGTGCCGCCCCAAAAGTGTCGTTGTTGAGAAGATTTGAAAAGATGTTTAATTTAAATTAATTCTCAGCACAGAGAAATTAGCCAAGTCAACCGGATTGCGGCGGAATGTCGCCGGCGGGGCGAAGCATTGAGTCGCCCGGTCAAAGTTCCGCTGAGTGTTGCCGGGGGATCCGTGGACACCCGCCCGACAGGGAGCGGGCTGCAGCAATTTAATTTGCTAATCTCAGGCGTCGTTTAATTTTATTTTATTTGCCCGTATGAACTCCCCAGCGAGGGGGCTTCCAGCGGCTCCAGCGGTGGTTGGGGTTGTATCGGAAAATGGAGCTTTGACCGAAAACTTTGCCCCCAGGGACCTGGTGGGGGCCAAAGACATCATGTTCGTCCTTTGAAAAGAAGACCCTGCACGGAATGTTGGAAAATCACGTGGAAAACGAGTTGAAGTTTTCTGGGAAATTGTCAAACAACTCCATACACGATGCTTAGGTGGCCGAACGCGTGTGCATTGTTCGACCGAGTCCCATTAGTAGTTTCCCTACCCGAAGGCTCATGATTTCTTCGCCATCTTCCTCGTGGAAAACTTTGGCAAACCGGGAAAAGTGGGGCGCGTGCGTTCGGTGAAGCGTGTAGCGCCTAATTGCATCGCGCACCGCCGAGATCGAGTCCGTCCGTCGAATGCCAGGACCTGGGACCCGGGGGTCTATTTATTCAAAATTTGCATCCGCACTATTCCCAATCTGCCCACCTACATCCACCTAGTGCTTTGCGTGGCCCACCGGAAGACAGTCCTGTCTTGCACTCCGCGAAGCGAGAGAACGTCTTATGTGTTATGCTATTCCCGCCCTGGGAACGGACGCAACGGGTGACAAATGTACCGGTCTTCTTTATGTGGACAATTTACGGTCCGCCCCGGAGTGCACAGCATCGGTGCCGTTGCCGGGGCCAAGAAACAATCGGAAACCACGGCGAGCCGGCTCTCGGGTGCACCGATGCACCGCCTAATCCGCTACGTAAACAAGCGCAACTTGCATTTCGCGTCGCCAGCGGGGCTAAAGTAAATACATCGCAACATAAATAAATGAAGGATTTTTCGTTCGTGGCCCGCTCCATTTGCCGGCCGGGCCGGGCGTTCGGTATTGTGCACCCTCAGCGAATGGCACCACTTAGTTTGGATTATGGTCCCGGGATGCAAGCAGCGAATGAAGTTGTGAAACGTTTGTTTGATTGTGTTATTATCAACTGTGTGCTGTGTTTTGGGAAGTGGGATATTATTGATTCAAAGTTGCACGACATTCTCTTCTAGAACAATCGTAACAACGGTTTATTATGCTGCTGCTCCGAGAGGCATCCCCAATTCATCTCGGATCCGCACGGATTAACATATTCCGGCCGGTCCGTTTCGGTGGAATGGAGCTCAGACGTGCCCGAAACAGAGCGTACTGTTTCGGAGCCAGCTGTGGGTCCCTTTCCGAAATCCGACTCCTACCCGACTGGCCGCCTGGTCTGGCAACATCAACGACGGACGCGACGCCACGAACGAATCATAACGACGAAGAATTATTGCACCATAATCCCGAGAGCTCCAGAGAGCACGGTCCGGGTCCGGGTCCGGGCTTAACCTCCCAATCAGTCATGTGGCTTTATTCGATTACTCCTCGTTGGTCGCCCGGTTCGCGCCGTCTCGCCTTTGTTTTGACTCCGGGGGTCCTCTCCGATCGCGCCCAAGGCGGCCACACCATTTTTATGCTATCGCGCCGCCAACTGGCATATTTACACGCATTTTTCTTCCCTCGCCAGATCGGCGGGCGAACTCCGGGAGAGGGCATAAAAAATGGCGCAATGCTGCTGCTGCGACTTCACAGACGACTGGCGACCGGTGCGACAAACCGCAGTTCGAGTGGGGAAAATTAATTGCTGTAATCCATGAATTTATTGGCAATTGATAATTTCACATGTTTCATAACTCCTCAGCGTAGCGTGGAAAGTAGCGATGGTTGCCACCGCTCGGCGGATGTTGTTCCCCGAAGTCGGCGGGGCAAGAATTTTAATTGGTGGCATTTGTCTCTCGCCATGGTTCTGTCCGCTCCTCTGCATCTGATGGTGCAACGGGCTTTTGCCCGTTTTCCTTCCCATTTGCTGTTCTGCTTCGGCTCGGAAAAGTGCCATTGGGCAACACACTCGTGTGGTGGTCCGTAGGTAACGGAAAATAAATGATTGCACGGAGAAAAGGAAGAGGATCTCCTTCGTAGGGGTCTTAAGGCCCTACGTGGACACTTTGCCGGCTCGCCGGGAATGGTTTTATTCAAAAATTAATAATCAAAGTACAAGCATTTTCATTTGCGGCACCAGTAAAAGGTCGGACCAGCAGTAGCTTGGAGTAAATTACCCCACGGTTGGTTCTCCAGTCTGTCCCCAACAGACTCCCCACCAAAGGTAATGCCAAGCGTGTGAGCTAACCTGGTGCCGGGGGGGGGCCAGTCATCAACTTCCGTAATTGAACACCGGAAAGAAGCACCTCGGATCCCGAGGTTTTAAGAGGCTGAGACTTTAATTTACATCGGGACCGTGGCCGTCTTTCGGCCCATTTTTGCTACCCCTTTTCCCAACGTAATGCTTCGTAACGCTTCACAAAAAACCGAACCCGCTCAAGGTGGGCTTCGGGTTCCGTTCCGTAAGCATTCGCCCGCGGTTCCTTTTAACCCGTGGTCAACCCCTACACAGAACTCACCGAAGAGTCAACATAAATCTTCCACTCATTTGGGGCCAGGGCGAAAGAACCCACCGGCTGGCCGGTTCGGGGTCTGGTGTTGGGCCTTTTATTGACCATCGGGTCCATTCCAAAAAGCCCAGCTGGGTGATGGACTCGGGGCGTCGCGGCGGCCGAAACACCCGCAGCATGGTATCGCCCGCTTAATCCTTGACACATTACACTTCGGTGCCCACTTCCCGTGGCCCTACCGACGTCCATTCTATTCTGCTTCTGCCGGAAATCTATTTATTTTCGTCGGCCCGTTGAAGTGGTGTTGCTTGTCGGAGGGATTTTCTCACGCGGTTACTGCTGCCTCCGGCGCCATGTGGTTTTCTTTCCCTGGTTCGGGGCCCCACCGGACCACCTCTCAAAAGAGGGTGGCCACCCACTGAACTGGCCGCGAATTGATAAATGTCTGGAATGTTTTCAAATGCCGGGTTTGCGCAGTTTACAGTATTTTATAGCCTGGATGGCTACGCCACGGCACACAGCAAACGTCTCACTTCGACCGAGCATAATGTTGTGTCACCCAACAACCGTCCCACCGTGTTATCTGTTATCAATATCGCGGGAAAACGCGAGGAACCACCGCATCATGGGCGCCACGGAGCCACGTTGTTTATCGTTTGTTTTTCCACCCGAAAGTCGGCCCGTTTACAGATCCCAATTTTCCCGGGCCGCGCGCGTTCCTGCCGATGAGCTTTCTTCATGAGGCACCCCCCCGTGGCAGTCGGCAGTCAGTCACATCCGGTCCGGTGGTGGTGGTGGTCGGAGAACGTAACGGGAAACAAAATCCGCGAAAACTCCGATCCGTTGCGGTTGGATGCTAAATTGAATGTATTTAAAAGGATTTATCGTCCCGGGCGTTCTCACCCCGGCTCGGGCCGCCCGGCTTGGGTGGTGACGGAAACTGGTCCGCTTTTCCACCACCGGGACAACCCGCGGGTTGTTGTGGCTTTTTCGGCACTGTTTAGATGGTGGCGCGGCGCCGAAGCACTGGCATTGGTTTATGTTTATTTTTTTGCTTATCTCTCGCCAGCAACAAGCGAATGGGGTGTTTTAAAGAGTTTTGCACGGCGCCGGCCGTTTGTTTTCCCCGATTCGGGATGTGGGTGGTGGAATTTACTGGCCCTTTTTTGTCCACGATTTCGTTTGCAAAGGATGCATTTCGGTGTCTCACATTCGGAGGCTCTGGGCCACGACTTGAGAGCCACGAAAAGTTTAGGCCACGAAATGTTGGTCGACGAAAACTTGGCACGGCACGTGGAAAACTTTTCACCAGACCATGTGTGCCAACTTTAAAAGGGCGCCGTTGGGATGTGTTCCCACACCAACCATACTGTGTCGTTTTTTTCCTTTACACCAAATCCAACATCGAACGGTTAACGCCCTTCCAGGCACCGTTTATGTTAATTGATCTCAACACAAGAAGTAAGAGAGCTCCTTCTATTATTGAACTTTCTGTCGCAATTTAGTTCAACTTCTTTTGCTACTCCCGGTTTTGCTTTCGCGTGGTGAGCTTCCGTCTGAAATAGACACTCCTCCCAGAATCGATATCCTTTTGATTGGCCGTAGGCGATGAAGAGAAAAAAAACGTCGAATCGCTCCATCTAAATGGCGGTGGCCACCGGTTTCATCGAGGCTCCAATCTGTGATAATTTGAAAAATATCATTAACGCAGTGCGGTGTTCCGGGCAAATGGAAATCTCGCGAGTTTGGCTTTGAGTGAACTGAAAATTCCATTATCGGGCACCGGCCCACGCGCCCGGTGCCCGGAGGCTTATCCGCACAACATTGATATCCCCGCGCACGTAATTGGTGTCCTTCGTCCGGTTCGCCGGTTCATATCCGGCGTGTCCGGCTACAAACCGCCGGACCTAATTGAAATGTCACATTCCGAGGACATCATCGTGTGGTGTTTATGAGCGCGTGGCCACCCCCGGGGCCACGGCTAATGGACTCATTAGCTGCGGCCTAATCGGGCACGAAGAAACGTTTCGTGGTCCCTCCCCGAAAACAGAGCAGCGCAAGTATTTGATTGAAATTGGCTCTCACGTGGCGTTGCGTTGTGATTGTTTTGTGCGGAACAGAGCGAATTACAGATTCGGACTCGCCCGATAAGATGGCCCCGCGAAGTGCCGTGCTGGAATGGATTACATTTAAAGTGTAATTTATGCTCTTCCGTGCCGATTGATAGGTCGAATTTTTCAATTTAAATTCCATCGCGCCACCGAGCCATCCATCACAGGCGTTGAAAAGGGCAAAGAATGATGTTTCTTTGTGCGGCACCCCGGTACTTTGCATATTGCCGTGGTCTAGGCCCTCCTAGCCTTTACCTTGCCGCATTGAGCCGACCAATATTGTGCGTAAATAATTACCTCCTCATAAAACGTAGCTAAAGTTCAGTGTTTAATTTACTGCTCGGTAAAGGTTTTCGAACGACCATTGCTTCCGCCCAATTAACCTTACTCAAAGGGAATTCTGCTTGGAAAAGGTTATTCTTTCGCCGCGCGGACTTCCAGCACGAAGCATTAGAAGATTCAACTGAGAAGGACATGGGCTGAAAAGTCACTGTCTAGTCTGTTAAAATTTATCAATATTCTCATAAGTTGGTGAGTTATGGTGACATGAGTGACACTACTTTTGTTATTTTCAAAACAAAGGATCAACAACATTTGTTTAATTTAATTTCGCGTTGCTTCTTGATGGGTAAAGCTATCGTTCAAGCAAAACAATGGCTTGAAGAGTGTTGTAAGGACTCCGCTCCATCAGAAACAACCATAAAACGTTGTTGAAAACGGAAAAAACATAACATTATTTTGAATGATCCAAAACTGGAGTTGCGTCAATTAGCTGACATTGTAAAGACATCAAAAGAAAGTGTTGATTTTGTATCGCATGAGCATTTTACTATGAGTAAGCTCTGTTCAAAGTCTCATTTTTTGATGGAGATTACGTCGACGAATAATGCTAAGTTTGAACAAAACACGTTTTCTTTCTCAAGCACGCTGCTTTTCAGCCCATATACCCGTTGTCCGTTGCGTTCGAAGTTCCTTCATTTAGAGCTGCAAACATCGAACAGCAACAGATGGTAAAGGAATTTACAAACCATTCTGGAGATCTTCATCCAAGACTCTGTGAGGGGATCTGCGTTCTGCCACTAACCAGTCCACCGTGCCTGTGCGGCAAAATATGTTTCTTCCATCACCTTGTCATCATTACGTCACCGTGCTCCATAATTACACCGCAATAACCGCAAACCACGAAACGGAAAGTGATTCGACAATAGGAAGCAATTAATCCGGGATGAAGAAACGAGAAGCGCCCGTTTGAGAAAAGTGCACTTCCAGAGCCAGCACGGCCGAGAAGAGTTTCGCAACCAGAATGAAGAAAGGGACCAGTAAAACTGTCCAACACGGTACGAGCCGTCCGGCTCGAGTGGCCACCCGCTTCTTGTTGAGCCCAGACCCGCAGACCCGCGAGTGGCCACAGAGACAACGACAGCAGACGATGTCTTTCGTAAGGCGGAGATTTTGCGGAAGAGTGCCATTTATTTATTAGTGTAACTCTAATTTGGACCGTTTGAGGAAACTGATAGTTGACGCAGCATGACGATGGTGGCCGGCCTAAGCTGACCGCACCGACAGAGAGAGAGAGAGTGCCACTGAACTCAACGAGGGGATGATTTCGGGACCAAGAAGAGGTGCTTGTAACCGGCGTGAGATGTGATGTTGATGACTTCCTCATTGCTCCAGCCGCGTGGTGATGGCGCAACGCGCGCTATCCACTTAACGGCCACAGCTGTCTCGGGGGCGACTGTCTGGAGCTAGCCGGCGTGTCGAGGTGACTCCCTCACAATGGTTCCCCGTTTCGGAACCGCATCCGAAGCAAGTAGACACAATGAGACACAACTTTACCCGCTCCGAATGTGGTTACTCGCGAGGACTCCCTCCCGCCCAGGAGGGTAATAAATCGGACTAATTCCATCGGCTGCGGTTAAGTGAAATGATAAATCACTCGTCGGCGGGGTGCGCGTTTCTTGCGGTAGCTGTTGGTTTTAGAGCATTGTTGAGAATTTGTCGCGCCGCTTACCTCACCGTTCGCTGGTCAAACTTTTCGCTTTCGGCTCCCGGGAACCGGAAAGGTATCGAGCGGCGGTGGGCCGGTTTTCCCACTCGATCATTGCCGGTGAATACTGTTAAGTAATATTTCACTTTCGTTTAATCCGTGTCTCTCGAGTTACGGCGACCGACCGTGACGGCCAGCTGGTCGACTGTAAGCGTTACAAAGCGGCGGACAGCGAAGAAAAACCGCTCGTCCACCGCCTACTGGCTACCGGGTGTTGCCCACGGCAACTGGGAGGCCCGATTGATCTAGGCGAGAGCCGGCCCAGCTTGGGTAGGTTGCGTTGCTAGGACATTAGTCACCGTTTGGGAGAATGAGGCTAAATTGGCCAACATCACCGCAAACGTCATCTCGCATCGCCTGGCGCCCTGGCTCTACACGTGTCGTGGCTTATGGCTTCAGTTGCAGATGTTGCCAGCCATTCCCAATCCCAGGACCCGGTGTTTTTTACGAACACTTCTCCCGACTACGGAGTTGCCGGAGGATGCTTAGTAACAGGCGGCGCTGGTCGCAAAAGTGTCAACAGTCAAACGTCATGCTACACATCCCCATTGATGACACTTGATGTCAAGTTGATAAGCTCATCCAAAGCCCGCATCCGGAATGGCCACCGTCGGGCAGCTCAATTACTGGCCGTCAATCAACCTGGGAGCGTCTTCTTAACTCCACCGTTTCGTTGCCCCTGGCGACAATGACGATTGACCCCGCGGGTCCCACGTGACAGTTATTGATAAGCCCATCTTCGACTCGTCAGCCGATTGGCAGATTTCACGCATTCGTCGGTGGGGCATGTGTGTCATGATTTACGATTTGATTACCTCGCGCGATTAGTTTTCGATAGCGAGCCGATCGGCAGGATGCTCTTGTTCTACCGACCTATTACTGTCACACCGCCAACGGAGCTGACAGATGGGTTTAGTTGCCATTTTGTGGCCACCGGTAATGATGGTCGCCGATGCCACCCGCCATTTTATGGGCCGTCCCGTTGATGGTTAGCCCGTCGTCGCTTCTTTTACGGTCTGATTGACGCCCATTTCTGAACCCGAAAATGAGCCTTTATGTCGGTCATCGTCCCGTGACATCTAGGAACCACCGCACCGGCTAGCACCGGCAAAAGGGCAACCTAATCCCCACTGTCCCCGCGGCGTTCTCCAGAGCAGAGAAGCACCTATTTACTTTTAGTATCAAATTTCTGCCAACAAATCGGCCCAAAAAGGGGCCGAGACCCGGGGGTCAAAAGCTTCGGGGTGCTACTCGGAACACATCCCACATCCCGCGGCAGGCGGAAGGCGTCAACATAAACGGCATAATAAAACAAAATGCGAACCCGGGCGTGTGCTTGGTGTGTGTGTTTGGCCCCCTGGCAAAGGATCACCTTCTCGTCGTCATCGTCTGGAGCCGTCTGTTTTACTCTTTTTGGAATGTCCTCAAGTTTGGCGTGGCTCGTTCAGAAGTCAGGCCCGTCAGGGCAGGGCTGCTGTTGACTTTTACTATTTCATTTCAAAGCGCTCCATTGTCGCTGCACAGAGCCCTACCGTTGTGCAAACAGCGTCCTCGATGGCTTAGCACAAACCGGAAAAGCTTAGCCCGGAGTATCATTCGGAAGTCGGTGCGGACGAAGGGGCGACCCGAGTTCGGCGCTGAAAAGCTGATTAGCGCAGCGCAAAACTTCCATCATCTTCGCTCGGCCGTCCGGATCCGTCTAATTGGCCGTGTCGAGTGCAGGCACCGGACAGGACATTCGCCGTCTTAATCGCTTGTGCTATATAAGAACTGCACCGCCGGAAGCGGACGAAGCGAATAAATCCTTCCGTCGGCAGGCCACGCTCGAACGATTAGTCATTTCTGGTCTTGGTCTGGATCCTGCTGGGGAAGTTTGGGGAATGAATTTCCACTTAGTTCGGGCGAGAAAATGCAAAGAATCTAGCGCCCACCTAGAAGAGAGCGCCCACAGCGGGCGCCGGACATTTGCATAAATTTTCTCACCTAATTGCTTTCCCCGCCAACACCACGTACAGGCGGCAGGTACACCCCAGAACCCACACGCTGCTGCTCTAATGGGCGTTCGATCGTTCGAAAGGCGAATCCCCGAACCGACACCGGCTCGAAAGATGGACGCCCTGAATTTCCAATATCGAGCAAAGTTTGCTTCGGCGAACCGAAATCCAATGTCTTCTCCTTTCCGTGTAGACCCTTGAGATACCGGGGGTTGCCTTCCCGAAAGGGCGCAACCCGACCGGATATCTTCAGCCCGCGCCTGGCGTGGGTCCCCAGAGAAAGGCTCTCCGGAGGACGATCGGATGGTAATTTAATAAAACTCTCCGCCCTCGGGTGCGAAATCAAGCATCATCAAACGCAACCCACCTGGGCCGGCCCAAAATGCTGCAATCAGAGCCACAGAATAAATTGTGTGCTCACAGGTTGTGTTTGATTCAGGCGAAAATCCAAGCCGAGGCTGGTCCAAGCATAGTTTCCGAAGGTGGGTCCCAAATTTCCATAAGATTTTCCCATTCCCAACCCACGGTTGCTCTTTTTATGGAGCTCCGCGTGCACGGCCTTCTACGATGTTCATCATCAGCCCACGGCCGGCCGGCGTGACTTGCCTGATTAGTGTTTATGTTTATGATCAGCGAATCAACACCACCGATTGGGGTGTTGTTGGGGTTTTTTGGTGAAAGTTACGCCCCAGTGGAAAGTGGCCAGTTTCCACTTGAAAGCCTATCGAAAGCGGGGGCCAGGGTTTTTATGGCACCGTTGGAGAACTTCGGCGCAATGCTCGAATTGGTGGCGATAATGAATGAAACAAGAACGTCGTTCAGTGACGGATACCGGAGCAGACGAGGAGGGAGGTGATTACGATTCTCGAAAGTAACAGCTGACGCCTCCATAAACGGCACTATTTATGGCCGAACAGCCGATCTTGGGTTTGCCCGGGGTTCGCTCGGTGATTGGTGGTGATAATTGTTTAATTGCAACACGAACCAATACGGACGGGAGAGAAAGGGGCAGCAGAAGTCTCTTTGGCTAACATCCAATCGCATTAATAAATCCTTGGTCCTTGATTGTATCTTGTTCGGCGAGAGAAGCCTATATTTCAAAATTCCCAAAAACACACTTTTTTCTGGGCCCAGCCCATGCTCCGGAGGACATGCCGAACCTACGACAAAGTCGTACGAAGGGGAGTACGATTCGAATGATTTACGGTGCTGCGTCACGAAGGCTGTCCGCCTGTTCGAGACGAACCCTCCTCCCCACGGGCGGTTCGAAGTTTTCCGCCATGTCAGGATAATATGTTCAGCGTATTGTCGCTGTCGGTCTGCAACAATAGTCCCCGTTGAGTGCCCCGTTGTGGATTGTTTTCTTCGGTGCCACCACCGCGAGAACCGGATATCCGGTGTGCGCCCCCTTGCTGTTTGCTGCTATCCTGGCGAAAAGGGGAAAACAAATTTCATAAACTAAAGAGACGTCGTAATTTAGGCTAAGCTACGATTAATGTTTCTTTTGTCCCTCCCGGCCGCCACAGCGTTTAGCACTCCATTTCCGGTGGGGATTTTGAAGTGGCCAGGCCCCCTTCCCCGCTCGGTCCGTTAGTTCACCCCAGACCTGATCCGCCGCCGTCGGTCGTAATCGTCAAAAACGATGATATTATGTTCGCTCGCTCCGGCGGAGCATAAATTCCTCGCGCAAGGTCACACGTTTGAGGTAGCGAATGAGGCCAGTGGAGCAGCCAAATGGGGTTCGGCAGGCGGGCGGGCGGGCGGTAAGATATCGGTCGGGAAATTAATTACGCCCCGTGAAAAGTTACTCCACAACATAACATAATTTTCCCGACGACGACGACGACGATCGGAATGCAGAGTCGCGGCGTACCGGAACCGTCGATCCCGCGGTGGAAATGGCAAATGTTTTCCCTTATCTTAACCCTCCCATCGTCGTCGGCCGTTAACTTTTCCCTTTTTTCCCGGGGAGAGGAGTTTCTTCCGGTTCCTTTCAAGGGGGTTCCGCAGCACACAGTGGGTTGGGTAATGTTTGGACTTTACGTTTGTTTTCTTACCGTCGGTTTTTCCCATTTTTTGTTTTTGCAGATCGTTTTCCACGTGGAAGTGAGCAGTCGAAGCGAGGGACAACCATGACATAGGACGATTGAAAAGGTAACGTGCTGTTTGGTCCTAGTTATTCGGCATTAAACAAAACTTTCCCGTAGCGTTTTTTGGGCGGCGTTCGCAAATGGGGTCGAAATGGGTGTTCGAGATGAAGTTTTCAAACTTCGACAGTCAGCAGACGACCCGACGGTTTTAGTCCAATCCTTTTAAAGTCGCCCTGACCAAACTGTCAACAAAGAATTCTATTTACGATTTGGCGTAATGGTATGCGTAGAAAAAGATCGAATTTATGAAGAGACAATTCTTGGTTCATAAATACGGCCCGGTTCGTTCTTCTAAGATAAAAAAAAATGCTTGGTTTAACTTCCGCGTGATGTTTTAGTATCATATGTTCGTGATCATTTCGTGATAGTTTCGACACAAACTCGACCTATATCGTTCGTTCGTTAGCACCAGGTGACTTCTGGCTATTAGGACACTTTTTATAGTCAATAGTTGGGATAAAGGCCGAAACGAAGAATGTCTTGAAGAGTATACCTAAATACAATTTTTGGGAGAGTTTTGAAAATCGGAACAAATGTAGAAATTGACTTATTGTATAGATTGGGGATTGTTTTAAAGGTATTGACATAAATTTAGAAGAGAGTTTTCCATTGAAAACCGAATTCCCGATATTTTTTGGACACAGTAGTATACTGACCCAAGCTTGAAAGCAAAACCATGTTCTCAGTCGTTCATACTGAGCTAATGGTTGCCGTTCATCAAACGATTCGCTAATCGGCAATCCAAATCACCCGAGTTCCCGCCTCGAGTCGATAACTGGCCAAAAGACATAGATAACACTAAACAAAGGACCTTCCAAAAAGTGATATCTTTAAATTGCTGTCAACATTCGGATTCGAAGCGGCTCCAATATCATCAATTTCATGCCGGCCACCTTCTCTTGTTCGACGGATTTGACATTATTTGAATATCCATTTCCATTCTTTACCAATTTTTTTTTCCATTGCATCTTTTTACCGTCTCTATTCGCTGCTACGATGTCCACAAAAACGTTCGTTTTACTCAGGACCAAAGGTAGCTGAAAACCTACGCCAACGTAGAAGAGGCCCCCAAGTAAATGCTGCTAATTAAATAGAGCAACTGAAGTCCTCCGCTGTTCTGTTTGCTGTAATGAAAACCGTAAATTGTCCCCGTTGATTGTAAGCTTGGCAAAAATTTAACTTCCTGCCCTGTGTTTGCATCCGGTTTTTCCCGGGCAGCTACTGCCGACCGGTTCGTCGGAACATCGCCCAGAAGCTTTATTAAAAGGCTTTAAATATTGTAACACTCCGTTTCCGATGGCTTCACATTGGCCCGACCCGGCCCGGTTAGCTTCCTTCGTATGAAAAAATCATTCTGCCAGGACGGGCCAGGACAGCCCGTCTTGCCTGCCGATCCGGTGGCTTCGGCTCCGGAAGATCCCGGCGGGCAGATAAAGAGGCAGCACGAAACAGTACGCCGTCTTTCGCCGACGGCCTGCCGTGGGGCTGCATGCTTCCGAAGCTTCCGAAGCTCCGAATTAAATTATTGGCTGTAAATATCGTTTTCTGTTTGGCTTCCGGTGCGAGCGCGCGCCGGCGCCCGGTGCAAGTGAAAAGTCGCTGTTCCTTCGCTTCGCGTTCTATCACCCGCGGCCCTC